>NW_006409042.1:627865-628411 GCF_000296735.1 Chrysochloris asiatica | reverse complement strand
ATAATGCAAGGAAAACCAAGATTCAAAAGACAGCCAAGCATCTTAACATTATTTCCACTCTTTTGCCCATTCCAACCATGTCTCAATCACTGTATCCCAGAGCCCTGTTGTTCCAAGGTTGTTCATACATCATTATTTACCTCTGTCCCACTTAGCCCATGCAAATCTGCCTAATTTTTCTCACATCTGCTTTGTTCTTCCACTCCCCTCTCCCTACTTGTATATTGCTCCCCTCTCCAGCACCCAAAGTATCCTGTGTCTATTCTTTGCCCTTTGCTCCACCTTCACCTCCCTCCCCTCAACCTGTCCCTACATCCCAGCAACCAGCAAAGAATCCACCCCCCCCCCTTAATATGGGTTATTTTCCTTAGTGTTTTACAGTAGTGGTCCTATACACTATTTCTCTTTTGTGACTGACAAACTTCACTCAACATAATGTCCTCAAGGTTCACCCATGTTATGCGGTGGCTTGCAACTTCCTTGTTATTCTCAAGGTAGTATAATATTCCATTGTGTATATGTACCACAGCTTGTTTATCCATTCTT
>NW_006409042.1:626912-627415 GCF_000296735.1 Chrysochloris asiatica | reverse complement strand
ATTTCATTTTGATTTATCATATATGAATCATATATTTTCATTGGGTTATTTTCTTAAGAGTACTTCTACTTGTAAAAAGTAAGTAAAAAACAAGCAGTTTGTTTTTTTAATCCAAGTTAATACTCTTTTAGATGAGATAGAATATTAGAAATAAAATTAATATGTATGTAAAATTCTTTCATTATTCAGAAATTGACCAAATATGATATTAAACTAGTCTTATAAATAGTTCCATATTATGTAATGCAACAGAAATATTGATTTAACAGTCATTGTCATCCTTTATTAATACCTGTAGGCATTAAAACTCAAATTCCTCCATTTAAAATCGAGTGTAGATGCCCCAACAGTTCCCATAAAATTTTACAGCTTCATCAACTCCATAAAGGTTTACTGAGAACTGAAGCCAACCCAATAACATGCAACCACCACGTTACTACTATAAAGGCACCTGAAGTGGCCCAATAGGATAAGCACTAACTGCAAGGTGGTCAGTTCAAACC
>NW_006409042.1:623424-625074 GCF_000296735.1 Chrysochloris asiatica | reverse complement strand
CTATATGGCCTCTCAGATTTTGCTCTGTTTTTGCATATTTATGTCATTTGATTTTTTTCAACATAACAATATTATGATGTTTGATACTTTGACAGGAAATAGAACTTGAAATAGGAAAATCACTATTTGAGTTTAGACATTCATACTAATTTTTTTTTTTTACTTTCTACAAGTGATTCAGCACTGCTTACCCTCAGTTCTTTTATCTCAGAAATACAAGAGATGCTTTAGATCCCTTTCAGAAAAGTTGCATACTTCCAATGAAGTACATAATGTAAAAATATGCATTGAAAAAATAAATAATTGTAAAAATTGAAGGCCTTTATTTAGATATAACTGAACATGACATCTGAATAAATCTATTTTAAATTACTATTCTGAATAGAAAGATATCTTTTTAATTAAATATCTGAAATACTTTATTTCCTCTATTTTAACTATTCCTAGAGCTTTCAACTTTTTATAGGTCAAGACTTTTTTCTTCCCTTTGCAACCCTACTGTTTCAAACTAGTGATATTTTAGTGTCCAGAACTATAGGAGGGTGTGATATACGTGCTTATTATCCAGATGTTCCTACACAGTCTATATACATCTCAGTTGTTCTATGTGGCATAATTCTATTGCAATTTATTTTTTTAATGATTTTACTCAACCATACCTCATTATTAATTGTAATGATAGATAATGAGGAACTGCCATATCATATTTCACAACAGTTTCACAAGTTTATAATTCCAACAACAATGAAGAAGTATTAAATGTCTCCTTATATTAGCATTTTTATTTTCTGTTTTGGTTGTTTGTTTTCTTTTTAACTCTGCTCTTAATTTTGGAGTAAGATGCCAGATACTTGTCTATATGTTTCTAATACTAAGGTGGTTGCATGTTGGTGTGATCCTGGAAGCTAGCCCAGGAATATTTTAAATATTACCCTAGTCACTATGATGTAGAGATTTCAGCTGATATTCCAGAAGAAAAGCAGGAAGAAGAATAGATGGACTATTTATGAATGCTTAGCCATTGTCAACCTTATGAATACCATCAGAACATTGTCAGATATATTGCCAGAAGATGAGCCACACAGATTGCAAGGTATGCAAAATATGACTGAGAAGAGCTCTTTCAAGTAGATTTGACCACGATGACATGAATGGAGTAAATCTTTTGGGACTTTCATTTACTGATGGGAGAAATGAGGAGAAAGGGTTGATTTTTGTTGTTCTTAAGTGCCTTCAAGTTGTTTCTTAATCATACCAAAACTATACACAACAGAATAAAACACTGTTCATCCTTTACCATTATCATAATGTTTGTTACATTTGAGCCCATTGCTGTTCGACTATCCAATTTATTTAATTGCAGGTCTATCACTTTTTCGCTGACCAACCACTTTACCAAACATGATGGTCTTCTCTAGGAACTGGACTTTCTTAAAAATATGTCCAAAATATGAGAGACAAAGTGTCTTCATTCTGGCTTCTAAGGAGCATTCTGGGTGTACTTTTCCAAAAAACTTTGTTCTTCTGGCAGTCCATGATACTTTTAAATATTCTTCTCTAAAGCCATAATTCAAATGTATCAAGTCTTCTGCAGTTGTCCATATTCATTGTCCAACTTTCACTTGCATATGAAACTATTGAAAATACTGT
>NW_006409042.1:618025-623154 GCF_000296735.1 Chrysochloris asiatica | reverse complement strand
TTTTCTTTTCTTTTAGAAGGAAAGGTTGTATCATGTGCATATTGGATGCCATGTTCCTCCAATCTTGATGCCATGTTCTTCTTCATATATTCCAGCTTCTTAGATTATTTGCTCAGCATAGCAATTGAATAAGTATGGTGAAAGAATACAACCCTGGCACATATCTTTCCTGATTTTAAACCACTTGGTGTCCCCTTATTATGTTCCAACAACTGCCTCTCTTGAAGTTTCCACATGAGCACAATTAAGTGTTCTCAAATACTAATTCTTTGAAATATTTTCCATAACTTGTTATGATTCAAACAGATAAAAGTCTTTGCATAGTCAATATAGGACAGGTATACATCTTTCTGGTATTGTCTACTTTCAGCCAAGATTGATCTGGCATTAGCAATGATATCCAACATTCCACATCCTCATCAGAATCCAGCTTGAACCTCTGGCAGTTCCCTGCCAATGTACAATTAAAGCTGTTCTTGATTTATCTTTAAAAAAATTTTACTTTCACATGACATTTGTGATATTGTGCTATAATTTCCATATTCCACTGGGTCACTTCTCATTGGCCAGGTAGGTGTCTTCCAAATTTTGTGGCTTAGATGAGTAAGTGCCTCAATTGTTGAATTAGTTTGCTGAAAGATTTCAAATACTTTTCTATCTATTCCCTTTGTTCTTTGCCAATACCTTTGATGTACTTTGAACTTCTTCCTTCAGTACTATTGGCTCTTGATCATATTCTACATCTTGATATAATTGAACATTTACCATTTATTTTTGGTAAATTATACCATGTATTTCTTTTATCTTATTTTGATGCTTTCTGTATCATTCAATATTTTGCCCATAGAATCTTTCAACAAATTTAAAGCTTGATTTTTTTTTATTCAGTTTGCTCAGTTTGAGGAATGCTGAGTGTGCTCTTCCCTTTTGATTTTATAACTTCAGGTCTTTGTACATTCAGTTATAATATTTGACTTTTTCTTCTAGAGACTCTGAGACTCCATTTGAAATTTTCAGATCAGTTGTTTTTATCTCATTTCATCCATTTACTTTAGCAACTCTATACTAGATAATACGTTTCAGATTCTCTTCAAAAACCCATTTTGCCTTTTCATTCTTTATTGTCTTCTTAATTATCTTTTACTTTCTTCCTATATGATGTTCTTGATGTGATACCACAATTCTTAACGTTCTTTGTTCATTAATGAATATTGCATCAAATTCATTCTTTATATGATCTCTAAGTAGTTAAGGTAGGATATGCTCAAAGACAGATGTTGGTCTCTTGGACTTTTTAAAGTGCATTTCTATGTTCCTTGCAACAGTTCTGCTTATCTATGATCAGCTCCAGGGGTGGTCCTTTTCTTTCCTTGGAGGACAAGAAATATGGCTCTTTTAGCTTGCTTTCTGCCTATAGAATTCCAAGATATAGATAGTGTTCTTTCTTTTGTTTTTTCTCAGTCACTTTCATCACATTTGTAGGATTTTCTGCTGAGGTGGTTTGTTAGATATGTCAGTCATAGATAGGCCAGATGTGTATCTACATCTTTGGTGCAAATTTTAAGATACATACTCAGTTTGTACAACAGGATTTTCCCAGTCTTTAAAAGTTCTTTTCATTTTGCATACTTCATGTATAGCTGTTTTTTCTCTAACAATTTATTATAAGTGACAAGGAAAGCTTTCATGACATAATTTATGAAAGTATATATGCTGTTCAAATAGACTTTGCAGTCCAGTGCATTAACCCATATATTCCTAAATTTCTCAAAGCAATTAAAATTCTATTCAAATTTATCTTCTTCTTAAACTATATTTGTATAAATTAAATTTTATAATAAACAAAGAATTAATGCCTTAAATAATCCAGCAAATAAAGATTTTTACTCAACTGCATTTTCTCATCCCAATAATTTATACAAAACAGCAACAATAAACAAAAATGCCATGAGTGGACTCTGATGCATGCGTATTCCTTGCTTGTCAAAGCAGAATTGTGCTTTATAGAAATTTCATTATTATTATTTTTTATTGTGGATTGAGTGATAGTTTTCATGGGAGAACATCAGTTTTAGACTCATTGTTTCAATGCAATGATTGCAATCTCCTTTGTGCATCATCATTCAACAGTATTTACTTCTATTCCCTCTGTTTTTGTTTTTTGTTTTTTTTTGGGGGGGGCGTGGTTATAGGATTTTTAATGCATGATCTTCATAAATACATCTACAAACTTTCTTTCAAGTTGTCCCAACATACACTAAAGCTGCCAATTTTGTGTTTATAGCAGCTGAACAGATAAATTGATAATTGTAAAATGTGGTTATCATCCTAAACTTTGCATGGGATGATGCCTTGAACTACAAGCGCAGTGGTTCAAACTCAGTGGAAGCTCCTCCGAAATCCTATACTGGATTTCTATGAGTTTGACATTCACGCAATAAAACTTAACACCAACATTATTTTCCAAAATGAACCCTGGTAAAGAAGTGGTTAAGTGTTTGCCACCTAACTGAAAGGTGGGCATTTTAAAGTCATCAGTTTCTTCTAAGAAGAAAGGTATTGGTTTCCATAAATATTATAGCTTTGGAATTTTGTGGGTCTGTTATACTCTCTCCTGTAGGGATAAATTGACTACAAGGCAATTGGTTTGGTGGTTTAGTTTTGCTTTCTGTAACATGGCATTTTGATGTAGTTCAGTTAGGTTCAGCTCTATCTACATATTGTTTAAAGTTGACTTTTTTTAATTGTTTAACTTATTTTAGTGCTAATAATCTAACCTAAAACCTAAAATTTTATGTATATATATTGAACCTTGTGTATGGTAGATACCTTATTTGGAATTTTACAGACACAGAACTGTCAAGTCTACTGTGGAGGTTTTGGAACTTAACTAAATTTAGAGAGAGGTTTTATTGATTGCACAGAGACAGGACACCTTCTAATCATTTTCCAAAGCACTGTACTGCCTAAGGTACCCAAAATCCATTAAACAAGGATTATAAACTTTGTTTTCAGCTGGATTTGTAATTGTTTCTTAATGTATAGTCAACAAAAGCTCTGTAAGACTAAGTAGTTACTATGGTATATTAAAACCGCTTGTTTGTTTAAGTGTAATTGCTCATATGTCTGATCTTGTAAGGTGCAGCTATTCATAAAGTCAAATTACCTTTCTTTCAGATAGGAGTTCCATTTTAGGTTTTTGTTTTTTTAATTCCTCAGAAGATGTTTCATCTCTTGCATTACTTAACTCTTTTTTTCTTATGTCTTATTCTTCACCAAAATTTTTTTTTATAACACTTAGAAATGTGTGCTCAATATTTTCAGAAACTTTCAAAGGCAATGAGATTATTTCAAAAAGTAACTATTTGAATTTAGTATTAAAACACCTTTATTAGTATGCATGTACAGGTGCACACTCACATTTTCCATTTGGATATATTCTTGGAAAAATAATACTGAGACCCTATATTTTATTACAGTAAATGGATAATTGAAATGTTTTATTGCATGAGAGCACAATGTTTAAGTGCTTTGCTGCTAGCCAAAAGGTCTGTCATTCAAACCCATCAGTGTTTCTGTAAGAGAAAAGATCTGACAATCTGCTGCTATTAAGATTTCAGACTAGGAAGCAGTGTTAGGCAGTTCTAATCTGTCATACGCTGTTGCTAGGTGTCAGAATTGGCACAATGATATACAGCTATAATAATGCCCTAGAAAAAAATTGACTTCCAGTTTCAACTCTATTAGAATTAAACATAATTAAAATAAATGTCCTTATGACACTTGCACTAGTGAGATGAGGAAAAAATGTATGACAAAAACTCATTGAAATTAAAAGACTTTTCAATTAAAAGACCTGCATGCAAAATTCAAAATAGCTCCCCTCAGTAACTATTAATATGACTCTTTTCTATCTTCCTTTAATAAAAATAAATTAATACAACCACTAGACTCCTGATGTAGCACTGTAAGATCAGCACTGAACTGGGAACTAAAAGGCAGTTCAAACTACTGGGTCACTATGAGTCAGAGTCACCTGGACAGCATTTAATAAAAACAGGAATGATTTCAATGAACCTGAAACTTGGTGTGGTGCTGGACTGGTAACCGAAAGTTGGACAGGTCAAACACATCAGCTACATTCTGAAACCCTATACAGAATCAGTACGTGTCAGAACCGAATTGATGGCATACAACAAATACCATGTCAACTGGAAAAAATCAATCTCAATAATATAATGTATTTTATAGCACTTAACAAATATGAAGCGCTATATAAATTTTGTTTGTATATTTTTAACGTATTTGAATAAATAAATTGACTAATTCCAAGAAATGTTTTTGATTGTACAAATGTGACTTGCAGATTGTCTTGTGACTTAAGAAGTATAACTAACTATACATGATAGTGGCTGTTTTATCTTCTTGGTGAAAACACTTACAACCTCTCCTTAATAAAAGAAGAAAAGATAGTTGCCCTAGACGGGGTTACCAGTGATATATATATATGTGTGTGTGTGTGTGTGTGTTAAGTTCTGTGGAGTTGGTTACCTGTATAGGGTTTTCTGAGGAGTGGCTGGTGAGCCTGAATCAAACCTACTTTGCAGTCTAGCACATTAATTACATATATATGCAGAGAAGTTTATATCAAAAAAAGGACTCACGATTATAAAGGTGGTACAGTCATAAGTTCAGATGAGCTGAGTCAGATGGGGCTGATGGGCAGACAGGCAGAAAGGAGTCAAAAGTTTCTAACAGAAAAGACCAAGATTGAACAGACCACACCCACAGATAAACTTTTTCTCAATTGATTGGTTGTTTATAATCTGTCATCATAGAATTAACTATGCCTACTCATAGCCAGCCATCATGGAGTTAATGATAGCTGTACTATATTCCACCATAGGGATAACCACATCTTAACTGCCAAACTCCTGGAGATTCTGGCCCAGTCAAGTTAATCCAAAACAATGTTTACCACAATAGTCAACTCATTCTCAGTACATATACATTTTTTTAAAGGTTTTTATTGTGGATTGAGTGAAACTTTACAGACCAGATCATCAGTTTTACATTCAACAAATTATAAACCTTGTTTCATTACAATGATTATAATCCCCTCCATGTAC
>NW_006409042.1:615558-617410 GCF_000296735.1 Chrysochloris asiatica | reverse complement strand
TAGATCGGGGATAGCATTGATACTTGATGTGAAGACTCTTTCCCTCTCTGTTGGTATTTAGAGTTACTACTTCCATGAGTATAGGTCAAGTTCATCAAATTGTAGCACTTTACCCTCATTTCCTCTTTCAAAAATTTTGTTCTTTTTAATCATCCTCTAGTCAAGTTCTGATTATCAAGCCATTGAGGGTAGGTCAGATGGGTACTATCTGCAAGTTTGAGTATTCTTATGCATCTCCCCTCACTTCAAATCATATGCATGCTTCACTTTCAGCTCTAGCCCTCTGTGGCTATGTCTTTGTCCACGGGTTCTGGTGTCCCCAGGTCTCACCACACTTTGTATCATCCAACATATACACTTTTAAGTTTTGTCTTAAAAGCAAACTTTTCTTTCATTTTCCTTAGCACATTACATGTTCAGAAATAAACACATGAGCAAATTGATCCAGTGATAGTCTGGATTAAATCATTGGAAAATTTCTTTTTTGAAGGGATTGCCAAGAGTTAGAAATGATCCTGGAGTTAGAGATGATCCCAGAACTCATTATTAATTCATTTCTCAGGGAACCTGATTCTGAAGAGGAAGAAGTTACAGATAGCAGGAGAACTGAAAAAAGAAAGAACTCTGGAGATTTTTCACAGTCACGGTATCCAGTTTACTTAAAAACCTAAACTATTACAGCAAGCTTTTAAGTGAATATTTCAATAAATTATTATTATTTTGTTACTTAAGTTACAAAAGATAAAGATGAGTATAAATTTCAAAATAGAAATTAAATGTTTGAATAAATCTAAAAAAATTAATGCTTACAAAAATGACAACACTTTTGAAGGCAGACATAATGGAATAATTTAATGCCTATTTAGCAAAAACAATAATAGAAGAATAAACTGAACAAAGACAAGTGCAGCAAAACTAAAAATTATCAAACAACAAACCCTAAATATGGAATGAGAGGAATGCATGACAATTTCAGCTGACAAATATGCTGAGGATAAAGAAATCCTATATTATATAAACTCTTTATCTTCAGCGTATTTCACAACATTCAATTTTCAGTATTGAAACATGACAAAGATTACCAGAATATTGTGAGAAACAGTGCTCAAAGACTAACATGCAACTTACCTAAGTCATGGTATTTTCATTTGAGGTATATGAGATGAAATTTGGACAATGAATAAGGAATACTTTAGAAAAATAGATGCATTTGAGTTAATGGTGTTGAAGAACAGCACCTTGGGTTGGAAGGAGCTAAAAAAGAACTGTGTTTTACATTCTCAAATAGAGTTGACCATCTTGTTATTAATGGAGTAAAGCTTTTGGGACCTTGCAGCTGCAAACATCCATTAATAATCAGAATAGGGAATGTTCAAATATGAATCTGAAAAAATGAGAAGTTATCAAAAATGAAATGTAACACATATGTATCGATATCCTAGCCATTAGTGAGCTAAAATGCACTGGCAGTGGCCATTTTGAATCTGGTAATCACATGATTTACTATGCCAGAATTAACAACTTGAATAAGAATGGTGCCACATTCACTATCAAAAAGAACATTTAAAGATTTATCCTGAAGCACAGTTCTGCTGTAACAGTATACTATCCACACGTTTACAAGGCAGATCACTATTATTCAAATGTAAGCAACAACCACTAAAGTCAGTATGATGAAATAAAGAATTCTAATAACTTCTTAAGTCTGAAATCTATTAACTATACAATCATGATTCATCGATAATTCCTGGAAAATGGAATGCAAAGATTGGAAACATTGGAAAATCTGACCTTGTGATAGAAATGCTGTTGGAGATTGCATGATTGAATTTTGCAAGACCAATGATTTCTT
>NW_006409042.1:612998-614390 GCF_000296735.1 Chrysochloris asiatica | reverse complement strand
GAGTGAAGGATATCATTGCTGACATCAGATACATCTTGGCTAAAAACAGAGAATACCAGAAAAATGTTTACTAGTGCTTTTATGACTACACAAGGATTTTCAATTGTGTGGATCATAGTATGCTACAGATGGTATGGTGGAGAATGAGTATTCTGAAAAAATTAATTTTACTCATGAGGAATTTATACATAGATAAAGAAGCAGTTGTTTAAACAGAACAAGGGAGTACTGAATGGTTAAAATAAGGAAAGGTGTGTGCCAGTGTTCTATATGTTCACCAGACTTATTCAATGTATGCTGAGCACACAATCCAAGAAGCTGTATTATAAGAAGAAGAATGTGGCTCAAGAGAAAATATGCCAGTTTGAATACTAAGGTGTGCATGTCCCAAACCCTAGTATTTTCAATAACCTCAATGCATGTGAAAGCTGGACAGTGAATAAGGAAGACCGTAGAAGAATTGTTGCATTTGAGTTATGTTGTTGGAGGAGAATATTCAAAGTACGATAGCTTACCAACAAAACAAATAAATATGTGTTGGAGGAAGTAAAGCCATAATGCTAGTTGGAAGCCAGGATATCCAGACTTTGTCTCATATTTCAAATATATTATTAGAAGGGAATCAATCCATGTAGAATGCCATCATGTCTGGTAAAGTGGTAGGTCAGTGCATCAGAGGATGACTCCCAAAGTGATGGATTGGCACAGTGGCAACAGCAATGGCCTTAAGAGTAGCATGGATTGTGAAGCTGCTGCTGGGCTGGACAATGTTCTGTTCTGTTGTGTATAGGTTCACTATGTGTTGGTATCAAATTGATGGCACCTAAGAACAACATCAAAATGTAAGAGAACAAATTAGGGTTTGTTAAAGTCATCCATTGTGGTATATCTGTTATATTAGCACTAGATTACTAAGACAGTGATCCAAGAGAGGCTGTAGAGAGAGTTAGAAAAATATTTCACAATGGAAAATTATGCCTCCTTAATGAATTAAAAGAAAGCTGCAATCCATGAGATAATGTGGATGAACCTTGAAGACATAATGCTGAATGAAATTAGTCAGTCACAAAAGCACAAATATTGCATAAAACCATTATTGTAAAGCTCCAGAAAAGATACCCATATTAAAACAAAAACAACAACAACAACAACAACAACAACAAAAAAAAATATATATATATATTTGTTAATTCACAATGTGGGGAGGGAGTGGACAGTAGAGCGCAAGGTAAGGGGTAAAAACATCATAATTTGGGTGTTGGGGAGGGAATACAAACAAAAGGGGAAGGGGTTGGAAGAACAAGGTATACTCAGGAACACTGAAGCGGGTGTACATGGGCTAAATGGGACAGAGGTAAATAGTGATGTATGCTCAACCTTGGAACAAATGTG
>NW_006409042.1:609836-610698 GCF_000296735.1 Chrysochloris asiatica | reverse complement strand
GAAAACAAGATCCTCCAAAATGCTGTATGCAAGAGACACATCTTATACACAGAGGCAAAAACAGATTAAAAGTAAAAGGATGGAAAAACTTGTACCAAGCTAATTGCAAAAAAAAATGAACGGTAGTAGCAGTGCTAATCTCTGATAAAATAAACTTTTAGGCAAAAATCAGCATAATAGATAAAGATGGGCATTATCTCAAGATTAAAGCAACAATTGAACAAGATGACATAACCATAATAAATATCTAGGCTCCCAATGAAAGAGCTCCAAATATATAAAGCAAACCCTAATAGATTTGAAGTAAGAAACAGATGAATCTACAATAATAGTGGGTGATTTCAATACACTGCTTTCAAAAATGGGTAGAACAACCAGAAAGAAACAAGACAGAGAAGAACTAAACAACATAATCAGTCAACTGGACCTCATACATATGTACAGAGCATTCAACCCAATAACAGCACAATACATATTCTTTTTCTCTGCACATGGAACATTCTCCAGATTTGACATTGTCTTAGGCTACAAAACAAATCTTCACAAATTTACAAATATCAAAATATTACAAAGCATCTTTTCAGACCACAATGCTATCAAATTAGAAATCAACAGTAGGAAGACCAAGGAAATAAAGTCAAACACATGGAAACTGAATAACAGCTTCCTGAAAAGTGACTGTGTAGTAGAAGAAATTAAATGTGAATTCACAAAGTTCCTAGAAATAAATGAGAACAAAAACACAACATATCAAAATATTTGGGCCACGGTTAAAGCAGTGCTGAGAGGACAATTTATTGCAATAAAAGTGCACATGCAAAAAGAAGAAAGAATCAAAATTAACACACTAACACAGCATCTA
>NW_006409042.1:596559-607271 GCF_000296735.1 Chrysochloris asiatica | reverse complement strand
AAAAAGATGGAAACAGCAAAGTGCCCATCAACTGAAGAATGGATAAACAAACTGTAGTACATACACACAATGGAATATTATGCTACCTTGAAGAATAACACGGAGGCTGCAAGTCACCACATTACATGGATGAAGCTTGAGGACATTATGTTGAATGAAATTTGTGAGTCACAGAAAAGAGAAATACTGCATAGGGCCACTACTGTAAAAGACTAAGGAAAATAATTCATATTAAATGGGTGGGGGAATACTTTGTTGGCTACTGGGATGTGGAGGTGGGTTGAGTGGAGGGAGGGGAAGGTGGAGCACAGGGTAGGAAATGGACACAGGATAGGTTGGGTATTAGGGAGGGGGGCAATTTACAAGAAGGGGGATGGGAATGGAAGAACAAAGTGAATGGGAGAGCAATTAGGTGGTTTCATGGGCTAAGTTGGACAGAAGTAAATAATGATGTATGCACAACCTTGGAACAACAGGGCTCTGGGATACAGGGACTGAGATATGGTTGGAATAGAGAAAATGGGGGAAATAATGTTAGGATGCTTGGCTGTCTTATAAATCTTGGTTTCCCTGGCATACCTCTATAAAATAGACACTGGAGGGGGACAGAAAGGAGTAGCCAGAAATATCACTATAGAAAGCTTGTAAGTCAGTCTTCTGACTATAACTGATTGAAATACCTAAAATGGACTACAACGTGCCCAGTGAAGGAGGCTTCCTGTGGGGGCCTCTGTATTACATAAGACCATGGGTGGAATCCTGAACAGCATCCGAAATCTTTAGTGGAGGGAAATTTCCACTTGAAAGGACAAGCAGACCAGCCTGGAGTGGCTAGAAGTACAGAAGATACTTCTTGAAAGAAAGACTGACAGGAAAAATACAAAATAATATAGGCAGACTGACTCATTACTACAAGAACAAGCAAGTTGATCACCCAGGAGCCATCAAGGCAAGTGGTCGGGTCCCCTCAGAGCAAACCCCCTTCCAAGATTAAGATTCAATGGGAATACACGAGCAGATATGCACTCTGATTGGTGACCACGTTTGTCACCAATGAGGGGAAGTGAGGGAAAAATAGCAATGAACCTGCCCTGCGAGCTAAGCCCTACAACATTCAATGGACTCCTGTGAACCCTGGTGGAGACCTGGTTGGACAGCAGTGTGGCAAGACCTGGGTACTCCTGGGCCCAGAGTCAGTGACACAGTCACAGAGGACTAGAGTGGAGAGTGAAGTGTCCAGCTGATAAGAAGTGAAAGTATATGTACAAGGACACCCATACGTGCAGATAATACCCATTTGACCTGGCTTCAATGACTGAATGATCAGATCTCAACTAAAAGAAGAAAGAAGAGGGAAAAAAAAGAATAATCTGTTAAAATTTTATGAACTTGACCTACACCTATGGATGCAGTAGTTCTAAAGAGGGAACAAATCTTTATAGTGAAGATCATTCCCACCCCCTCCATACACAGAGTAGATAGGAATCAGCAACTTGAACATTGATACCCAAAATGGGGGGAGGGGGGCGGGCTTCAAAGGCAAGAAGTGACTGGCTTACAAGCTTTCAAGAGGGAATCTAGATCCAGAGGGCGTGGAGTAAGGTAGAATTTCCATCGAGTAGTGTCCAATCTGTCTAGGCAGGGCTGATGAAAGGAAATGTGATAGGTCTTTTGTGATAAAATAGTGAATAATTGTTATCAGGACTAATTGTGAGGGTAGGAAATATAAAGTTAGACATTTGTAGCAAATGTCTTTGCCATCTAGGAGCGGAGGTCCCTTGGACCATCAAGGGAGAAGAATGGAGATCAGAGCCCTACCCAGTGAAGCAGTGACACCAGAGATGGAGGCAGAGATGGAGAAGGTGGGGACTTTGGACCCAGAGAAGGTAGAGAGGGGCCAGGGCAGGCGTGGGGGGATGGGGTGGGGGAAAGTCTTGCAGGATATATCCAGTGGTTGGTTGATGATGCATGGAGGGGATTGTAACCCTAGCAATTAAACGATATATGATAGGATGAATGTAAAACTAATGTTCTCCCATGTAAACTATCACATAAATCACAATAAAACATTTTAAAAAAAAGCATAAAGGTAACTTTTGAGTTTACTTGATCATTTACCAAGCATTAATTGAACCTTTGTAGTCTGAAATGCACTGTACTATATTTTGAATAGTTGAAAAGATAAACCATCTTCCAGTAATTCTGGGACTTGCATTGTGATTACTTCATTGGTTGTATACTGTTAAGTTAGTGGTTCTGATGCATATCAACCTTGCAAAAGGTTTAAAAGGCTGTAAAGTTTTACTGGACTAGAAAGACTCATCTTTCTCCTGTGGAGTAGCTCATAGATTCAAACTACTGACCTTGAGTTTAATAGCCCAATATGTAGCCCACTAACCCACCAGGTGTTCTTGCATTATAATATAATCATTCAAAATTATTACAGAAAAAGACTTCAGTGTGATAAGATCCAAGATGAAACCGATCCAAGATGAAACTAACAAATTTATAATGACTTTGATTTTATAAAACTGGCTAAAGTATGCTATACTTGTACATGATTATACTCTTAAGTTCAGAAAGAGAATATAGTTATCAGAAAGGAATACCAAACATATTTAAAACATCACCCAAATAAACCTATTTACAAAATGGAAGCCATAGAAGCCAGTGCATTAGAAATATAGAGACATTAAAGGATTAATTCAGTTTCTACAGAATAAAAATTTTGTTTACTTATGTGACAATCTTGATTATGAAATACATGGGAGAAAAATGAAGATAAAATAATCATGGGAAACTGAATAGTGTAGGAAGGGGAATCATTGCTAAAGCAAAGAAAAGAAGTCAGTATGGAGTTGAATTTTAGAATCATCCATATATGTATTATTTTATTATGTATTGAATGAAAAAAATAAAGAAAGAAATTTAAAAGCCTAATGACAAAGTTTGTATTAGAGGCATAGAGAAAAAGAAAGCTTTTAACATAAAACTTTATGATGGTGGTGGTGGTTGTATATGTGCCATGGAGTCAGAACCAACTCATACTACCCTGTAGAGGGTTTCTGGGGCTATAAATCTTTACAGGAGCAGAAACCCTCATCTTTCTCCCATGGAATAGCTGGTAGTTTTAAACTGCTGACCTTATGGTACACAGCCTGATTCATAACCACTGCACTACCAGAGGTCCTTAAAACTTTATGATGATGGGGTTTTACTATATAAATTTAATATTACAAGTGGTACTATCAATTTAGATGTGAAAACATCAAATAGGAAGTTGTGTACAAAATGTTCCCATATAATTAAGAGTTCTAGTAAACATTGAAATAAATCAAAACTAAACTAACCACATTGCTGTTAAGTAGACTCTGACTCATAATGACCCTATTAAATAGAGTAGAACTGCCCCAGACACTTTGCAAGACTTAAATCTTAATGGGAGCAAACTGTCACATCTTTCTCCTACAGAACAGTTGGTGGATTCAAATTGCCAAACGTTTGGTTTGCACCTGAGCTCTTTAACCACTAATGATCATTGTCTAACTTTACAGTTCATCTAGTCCTAGACACTAGTCCTAGACAAGACTTTATATTGTGTGAACTGAATATTTGGAAGTGATTCAAATACAGTAAACCATGAAATCAAGACAACACTTCAAATGCAAATGTTTCCTAGAAAAACAGCATTTGTTTCCTAATACATTGCTCTTTGACCCATCAAGATATTGACCAATAATATATTCATAAAACTTTCTTTGCCATTTAGTCTGAAAGCCCAGAGTGTCAAGTTTTAAAGCGTATATAATCATTAGCTTCATCAATCATTTTGACAGCCATCAGGTTGAATCAAAGACCCATAAAATGTTACGGTATGGATGAAAAACAACTCAGTAGAAATTTGTTGAAAACAAAATATTTCCATCATTCTTATATAATCTTCCTCCTTGAATTTTCATGCTTCAATAGAAGAGAGAATGAAATCAGGGAATAAAATGACAGGTAACAATTGAAAACCTAACATTAAAAAGCAATTTCTTGTCCTTTCCTAAACATGATTTGATAACACTTAATTTTTCTTCATTATTTTTATGCTTATGGAACAAATATTTCATTTCTTACTTGAGCTCTTCTAAAGTAGTCAATGATAGATGTTCCCCCCAAATGCTTTGCATATTCTCTAATGAATGACCTATGCTTTATATCTTTGGCAAACTGACTTCATAGATAAGTTGCTAGGGGGTTGTTGTTGTTGTTGTTGTTGTTGTTGTTGTTTAATGTAGTTTTAGATCATTTTAAATGCAAAAAAAAGTGTAATGTCTTGAGAAAAATAAGTTGTTGTTGTTAAGTGCCATTGAGTCAGTTCAGACCCATAGCAACCCTGTACAGGATTTCCGAGGCTGTAAATCTTTACGGGAGCAGAATGCCTCATCGTTCTCTTGCAGAGTGGCTGGTAGTTTCGAACTGCTGGCCTTAAGGTTCGCAACCCGATTCGTAACCACTACGCTACCAGAGCTTATTAAAATAAGTTGAAGAGGATGCAAATTCATTTAAACAATATGTGACATTTGAATGAATATGAGTTTGATATATTTAGCTTTTATTACTGAAATAAAAACAAATATATTTGTAAAATACATTACCAAACTATCCATTAAGTAAAAAGTAATAAGCTACATTTAACTTTTAAAGTGAGTTATGTAGAAGAAGATACATTCATCTCTTCTACTAAGGACATAATAGAAATATATTTGTTGTTGAGAAATTTTGAAAATAATTTTCCCTTCTAAAGATTGACTTGATTCACAGTCCGATCTGTAACTACTATATAGTCCTTAATACTATATTTTTATATATGATAATAATATTTAAAACATTATCCCCATTTATTTTTCTTCATTTTGTTTAAAACAATTTTCCTAACAAGAAACTGTAAAGCATCACTGAAAATAAATGTACTTAAAGCTTCTCAACATAGAGTTTTTAAAAGATAATTTTAGGGTGATGAAATTTAGTAATGATTCAACATAGTGAATTTCTCTACATATTCTAAATTTAACTTAATTATATAAGACCAAAATCTAGCTTTAAAACTGTTTATTTGTTGATGAACAAAATTTTGTTAGAAGAATCTGAATTTTGGATTTTTCTAATATATAATTTTAAGTGGAGGTACAAACAGAATATCCTTATACAGCTTATGAAACATATTTTTAAATACATTTGACCAAATAGAGAATGTGCTGAATATGCTAATGAAGTTAGACAAGTGTTAGGATATTTACAATTATATTTGTATATTATGTACCCCTTTTATAAAGATATACCACTTGCATATCTTGTATTATCGAGATATACAAAATAAGAAAAAAATATTTAATAGTCTGTAAGTTTCTCTGTCAGTTTGTCATACTGTGGTGGCTTCCAGGTTGCTGTGATGCTGTACACTATACTGCTTTTACTTCAAATACCAGCAGAATAGGCTATAGTGGGCAGGTTTCAGCTGCATTTCCAGATTACAACAGATTAGGAAGAAGGAGACATAGACAACTTGTGAATACTTAGCCACTGAATACCTTAAGAATAGCAGCAGAATATTGTCTAATATAGTCGCAGAAGATGAGACCCTCAGATTGGAAGACACTCAAAATATGACTGAGGAAGAGTTGCCTCCTCAAAGTCAAGCTGACCATGATGATGATAATGATCTAAAGCTTTAGGGACCTTCATTTGCTGATGGGACAGAACTCAAAATGAGGAGAAACAGTTGCAAACATCCATGAATAATCATAATGTGGAATGTACAAAGTAAGTACGAATCTAGGAAATTTTGACATTGTTAAAAATTAATTGAAATGCATGAAGACCAATGTCCTAGTCATTAGTGAGATGATATGGACTGGTATTGACCATTTAAAATCAGAAAATCATATGTTTTACTATGTTGAAAATGACAAAAACAAAAAAGAATAGTGTCAAACATATTATCAAAAAAATCTCTTTCACAATTGCTCTTGAAGTACAATGCTGTCTGTGACGAGATAATATCCATACACCTACAACGAAGACCAGGAGCTCTAGTAGCACAGTGATTACGAGTTGGGCTGCTAACCTCAAGGTCAGCAGTTTGGATCTACCACCCATTCCACGAGAGAAGGATGAGGCTTTCTGCTCTTGTAAAGGTTTACAGCCTCAAAAACCCTATATAATGTCACTATGGGTCAGAACCAACACCATGAAACACCACCACAACCACAAGGAAGGCAAGTTAATACTAATAATATTCAAATTGATGCACCAACCACTATGGCCAGTAATAACGAAATTGAAGAATTTCACCAACTTCTTCAATGAGTCCAAGTAACATAGTGGATTAAGAACTGGGCTACTAACTGCAAGGTGTAATCAGTTCAAATAAAACAGTTTGGTCAAAGGAGACAATGAGGATTTCTGATCTCATAAAAATATACAGCTTCAGAAAACACTAAACATGGTCACTATACTCAGACCTGACTCAGTGGCACACATGCACCACCACAACCAACTTTTTCAGTCTAAAATTGATTGAATATCTAGCCAAGATATATTGACAATTACTGGTAATTAGAATGCAAAAGGTGTACACAACGAATAAGGACCAGTATTTGTACAATATGACCTTCGTAATTGTAATGATGGTAGAGTTCAAATGACAGAATTTTGAAATACCAGTGTATTTTTCATTGCAAATGTCTTTTATTAACAACATAAACTATGATTATACACATGAACTTCACCAGGTGTAGTATACAGAAATCAAATTGGCTATATTTGTGGAAAAAAGACAGTGGAAAAACTCCATATCATCAGCCAAACCCAGGCTAGGGACCAAGTGTGGAATAGACCATCAAATTCAGGTTGAAGTTAAAAAAAAAAAAAAAAAATTGAAAATGTCCATGAGAGCCAAAATATGACCTTGAACATTTACCAACTGAATTTAGAGACCATTTCAAGAACAGATTTGATGTTTTAGAACTAATGACTGAAAGCAAGAAGTACTATGGAATGACATCAAGAACATATACAGGAAGAAAGTAAAAGGGCATTGAAAGGACAGGAAAGACAGGAAAGACCAATATGGATATCAGAAGAGACTCTGAAATTGACTTTCCAGGATAAAGATGCTAAAGCAAAATGGAAGAAATTGGGAGTAAAAGAGCTGAACAGAAAATTTCATGGGGCAACTAGAGAAGACAAAGTAGAATATCATAAAGAAATGTGAAAAAATCTGAAGTTAGAGTACCTAAAGTGAAGAATTTGCTAACCATTTCTCAAGCTGAAAGAAGTAAAGAAAATATTCAAGTCTCAATTTGAAATATTGCAGGATTCTATGGGCAAAATATCAAATGAGAAAGAAAACACTGTAAAATGATGGAAGGAATTCATAGGATCACTGCATTGTTGGCAGGACCTGGAAGTATTTCTTCTGTTCTGCCTAGGGATGCTGTGAGTCAGAGCTGACTCCATGACACATAATAACAAAGATGAAGACTAATTAATCCCTGTTTTAGTACATAATTTAATTAAAGTTTGCTTGACAGCTTCCTGAAATGATTCAGCTGATACTTATTTGTGGAAGAAACACGATTTTCTGATTTCCTAGGTATACAGTCATTGCTTGCAGGTCTAAAAATACAACCACTTTACTCTCCTTGTATCTTACTAAGCTTTGACCCTGCAGGCAAAATATCAATTTGAAAATGGGATGCACAGAATAATGACATCATTGATTGCAAAGTAATCTTCAAACAATTAGAAACTTAGGCTGTTGTTCAAATGAACACTTAAAATTCTCAGTTTAATCAGATACAGCTATTTTACCAATGATCTGATTGTACTCCTAACAAAAGTCTTGTTTTACTATTTTCAAGTTCTTACAATAAACACATATCATACCTTATATTTCTGTATTCTTCTTTCAAAATAGGTTTTTTTTGTTGTTTTTTTTTCTTGATAGATAGGTAGGTAGGTAGGTTCGTAGGTAGGTAGATAAGAGGAATCCTGGTGTGGCGCTGTGGGTTAATGCGCCGGACTGCAAAGTCATTTTGAACTGTAAGTTTGACTATTTAAGCTCACCACGTCGCTATGGGTTGGAACCGACTCCATGGCACTTAACAACAACAACGACATGTGGACAAGAATTATATTGGATCATGATACCTTCTTAGTGTATACTCATAGAATTTTCAGGATTGGAGTTAAACTCTAATGATTAGAAAAATCTAAAAATATTTTATACAAAAACAATTTAAAAGACATACTGTAATTACACAAGTTAAAATGAATTCAAATACCACACTTGGGTATAATTTTTGTTAAGTGCTGTCAAGTCAGTTATGACTCATAGCAACTCTGTGTAAGGTTTCTGAGGAGCACCTGGTGGATTTGTACCACTGACCTTGCAGCTCAAATTATCTTTGAGGTCCAGTGCATTATCTTGCAGCACCACACCAGGATTCATGGGTATGATTGATATCTTTAAATTCTGAATGAAAAAAAGTATTCCAAATCCCATATATAGGTTGTCTCTCATATTATACAGGAAAGGCAGAATACTTCTGACTGTATAGTCACTGAAAACCATATATATCTATATATGGAGTTCTGGTGTGGTGCTACGGGTTAATGTGCTGCACTGCAAGGTCAATTTGAACCATAAGGTCAGTGGTTCAAGCTCACCAGCTGCTCCTTGGAAACTCTATATAGAATCTATATGAGTCAGGATCGACTCCACAGCATTTAACAACAACAAAAACAACAAATATGTATCTTAAATTGGAGTCCTGGTATGGTGCTATAGGATAAGCACTTGACTACAAGGTCGGTTTGAACCACAATTTGGTGGTTCAAACTCAACCAGCCTCTCTCCTCAAACCCTATAAAGGGTTGTTATGTGTCAGAACCAACTTGAGGGCACAACAAGAAGAAGAACAACATATCTTAAATTAAATATGTATAATCTTAGATAGGTGAATTTTTTTGTAAATGTTGATTAATTTCAAAGCATGCTTATATTCTTCAGTGTATATTTGCTATTATTGCTATTGTTACTAAGTGCCATCGAATTGTTTCTTACTCATGAAGATCTTGTACAGGGTTTCTGAGGTGTGTTTGAAATGCTGACCTTAATGTTAGCAGGTCAGTACTTATCCTGTAATACCACACCAGAACTTTAGTGCATACTTGTTGTTATTGCATGCCACTGAGTTGGGTCCAACTCATAGCAACCCAGTATAGGATTTCTAGGAGTAACTGTTGAGTTTGAACCACATACCTTACAGTTCAAACCAACCTTGAGATTGATTGCTTATCCTACAGTGCCAACTTAGATAAATTTGTTTTTATTGCCCCCCTAAAGTTGCTAGCCTAATATATATTTTCTATTTAATCTGTAACCTAAATTAAATTTCTCAACAATGTAAATAGTAAAATAATCTCATGCTAACACTAAATTTAAATCTTTAAGTAGAATTCTAAGTTCTAGGCAGTAATTTTGTGACCACTCATTTGTCCGCTTGTTGTACTGTGGTGGCTTGCATATTGCTACTATCCTGGAAGCTATCCACAGGTATTTAAAGTATCAGCAGGGCCACCCATGGTGCACAGGTTTCAGCTGAGTTTCCAGATGAAGACAGACTAAGAAAAAGGAAGGCAGCATATTTCAGAATATACAGTCACTGGAAACCTTAAGAATAGCAGTGGAACACTGTCAGCACCAGAACATTAATTATTGAAACTTCATGAAAATAAACAGAATATTGTCAGATATAGTGCTAGAAGATGAGTCCTTCAGGTTGGAAGGCACTCAAAATACGACGCAGGAAGAGATGCCTTTTCAAAGTAGAGATGATCATGATGGCACAAATGGAGTAACACTTTCAGGATTTTCATTTGCTGATGAGACAAAACTCAAAATGAAAAACAACAGCTGTAAATATTCATGAACAATTAGAACATGTTAGTAGTCAGTGCTTATCCCACAATACCTCCAGGCCTCATTAAGACCGTTATGGACTTTCTTTAAAATCCTGATAAACATATAGCTGTTGTGCATTGGTCTGCTGACTGGAAGTTCAGCAGTTCTAATCTTCCAGTCATTCCAGGGGAGAAAGATGGAGCTTTTGCTCTCTTAAAGTGTTGCAGCCTTGAAGACACTGAACAGGGTTGCTATGGATCAGAACCAACCCAATGGCACACCACCACCACTATTCTGTCTCTATGGCAGTTTTTCTGGATTAATATGTTCTAATAAAAAAGTAGTGGTTACGAATCGGGCTGCTAACCTCAAGGTCGGCAGTTCAAAACTACTAGCGGTTCTGTGGGAGGAAGATGAGGCGTTCTGCTCCCATAAAGATTTATAGCCTCAGAAACCCTGTGCAGGGTCACTATGAGTCGGAACTGACTCCACGGTACTTAACAACAACAACAACAATAAAAATGATATTTTTCTTTACAAAAGAGGAAAGTGCTTTGAATTGGAGAAAGTCTCCAAGAGGAAATTAAAAAATGTGTCATACAATTACACTATCTTTACATTCTATTTTCCCATAAACTTTTTGAAGTACCCTGAATATCGTATGTCTTTGATTGTAGGATTGTTTGATCCTATCTATTATTACAGGATGTTGGAATCATGTCTACGTTTTCATTATACCTTCCTATATATATATATA
>NW_006409042.1:594977-595429 GCF_000296735.1 Chrysochloris asiatica | reverse complement strand
GGTAAACTTATTTCTGGTATTCTCTGCTTTCAGCCAAGATCCATCTGACGTCAGCAATGATATCCTTCATTCCATGTCCTCGTCTGAATCCAGCTGGAACCCTGGGAGTTGTCTGTAAATGTATTCTTGTAACGATTTCTGTATTACCTTTAGTACAACTGTACTCACATGGGATATCAAAGAGATTGTCCAATGATTTCCATATTCTGTTGGGTACCTCTCTTTGGAATGTACACAAATACGGATCTCTTCTAATCAGTTGGCCAGATAGCGGTCTTCCAAATTTCTTGGCAGAGATGAGTGAGTGCCTCCTGTGCTGCCTCACTTTCTTGAATTATTTCCATTTTTATTACATCAATTCCTGATGCCTTGCTCTTTGCTAATTCCTTCAATGCACTTTGGACTTCTTCCTTCAGTATCATTGGCTCTTGATCATATGCTACCTCTTGAAA
>NW_006409042.1:568800-573288 GCF_000296735.1 Chrysochloris asiatica | reverse complement strand
GTGAGGTTGGCCCAGGATTGGGTAGCGTTTCATTCTGTTGTGCATAAGGTTGCCATTAGTCAGTACTGACTCAATGACACCCAACAAGAACAACAACTACTGTGCAGGTAACCTTTAAAAAGCTATGTGTAATTAAATTGAAAAATTCCAAATTTGTACTTTTTGCCAAATTCTATTTCGTAAACAACCTTCTTTGATTACTTTCAAGATAGCAATGGTAGGCAAATTGGGTTGGAAAGAGCCACTTGCATTAAACACTTGTTAATATCTTTACGTTGGCTAAATCAAATGTTTTTACTGTACACAGTTATTCTTGAATTGGTTCTGGCTTGTGATCAATTTATGCATAATAGAGAGAAACATTGCTTAGCTGTGAGCCATCTTTATTTTTGTTGGTATGTTTGAGTCCATTTTTATAGCTACTGTGTGAATCCATCTTATTGAAGTCCCCCCTATTATCATTTCTCCTTTATTTTACCAATCTTGACGTAATTTTCTAGCAATGGTCTTTCCTCATGATAGCCAAAGTTTTACATGCTTTCTCTCCTCAATGCTGCATAAAATAATATATACATAATTCCCAAAATGGGAAATTAAAATTTCAATGGGAAATTCAAATATAATTTCCCATTCTGGAGTATTATGTTTATATTTCTAAGAAATATGTTGTTATGTGTTGTCGAGTTGATACTGTCTCATATTGACCCTGTATAAGGTTTCTGAGGCTTTTGTGGTTCAAACCAACCTTAGAGTCCAGTGTTTATCCTACAGCATCACACCAGGACTCCTAATAAACATATTGGCTACATTTTCACCATTTGTTTGTTTATTTCAATGGTGGCAACGGTGAGCAGACACTGGGCTGCTAACTGTAAGACCAATGGTTCAAATGCAACAGATACTCTGGAGTAAAAGAGGAGACATTTATGATCTCCTAAGGATTTGTAGTCTTTAAACCTTACATAGGGTCACTGCAAGTCAGGATTGACTTGATAGGAGTTAGTATGATTTTTTGTGTGTGAGTGTATTTTGAGTCTATTTGTAATACTATGATAGCTTACATGTTGCAATGGTGCTGGGAACAATGCCACAGTTATTTCAAATACTTGTAGGGTCATCCTTGGTAGACAGGTTTCAGCAGATCTTTCAGTAAAAGGAAAACATACTGGTAATCTACAAGTCAGTAATAGAAGTACAAATCTATCTAGAAATGACCATATAAAAATACCAAAACATGGTTCAAGGGTGGTTATCAGGTACTGGGTGGGGAGAAGCAGTCACTGTTTAGATTGGAGATACGTTTTGTTTCTGGTGAAGAGAAAAGTCAGTGTAATTATCACATTGTAACAAAAATAAATATTATTATTAAAATGTTCAATAAATTAAATCAGGCAATGAAGATTCAACAAGATAGTGCATGTGAATGCGAGGTTTTAAACTACCACAGATTTAACAAGTCAGGGCTAAGCACTTGAGGTTTATCATATTCTAGTTGCTATTGTTGTTGTTAAGTGCCATCAAGTTGGTTCCAACCCATAGCAAATCTGTATAGGGTTTCCAAGGAGCGGTTGGTGAGCTTGAACCACCGACCTTGCGGTTCAAATGACTTTGCAGTCTGACGCATTAGCCCACAGCACCACATTGATTTATCACAATCAGGAGAAAGTAAATAATCCTAGAATGCAATTATATTAAGATTCATTTATACATCCTAAGAAATTTCATATTGCTTTATTTCATATAGCATTAGAAAAAGATTTTGCTCTATTATCCAAGTTACATAACTAAAGTTTTTTTTTAACAAGAAACAAATCATTATTTTTTTAAATTTCTCACATATTTATTAACATTATATATGAAAAATGTCATTTAAATAAAAGTAAAACAAAAACTAGCATTTATTTTACCACTATTTCAAGCCCTTTCCCAATCCTTTATATTTTATTTTACTTTTTGGAGTTCCAGTACCCTATTATAGCCATTCTAAAGAAAGGTGATCAAATGATATGTATATACTAATAAACAATATTACTAGCACCACAAACTAGTAAAATTTTTCTGAATATTATTAAAAAGTCACTCACCCTTTTCCAATTTTAAAACCACACACAGTACCTTCTTTTTCCATCTCAACAACTGTTCTGTCTGATCTATGTTCAGGTTATAAATGAGCAAAAATCACTGTTCTGAAATTATCATTTTTGATGTGTTGTCTATGATGTCTTATTATCCACATAGCTGAATCTCTTTGCATAGTTACTACAACAGGTAAAAATCTTTCTGGAATTCTCTGTTTTCAAGTAAGATACCTCTGGCATCTACCATGTTCATTGCAGATCATTCAACATCAACATCTTCTGAATCTGGTTGAATTTCTGGTAGTTCTGAATGCCTGATATTACTAATGTTTACACTTAAAAATGACAAAAATGGTAAATTTTATGCTGTGAATACTACACTACAGTAGAGCGTGTGGCTCCATACGATTAGCATTGGACTACAAACCACAATGCCCGTGGTTTGATCCTGTCAGCATCTCCACAGGGGAAAGATGAGACTTTCTGGTCCCACAAGAAGTTAAACCTCGGAAATCATATACACAATCCATATGAGCAGGAACTGAATCAATAGAACTTAACAATATTCCATTATACTACTATAGGAAAAAAAAAGGAAGGTTGTTTTATTATTTATTTATTCTAATGTAAATTCATTTATGCAATCTTCCAGCATTTATTTTTTCTCATGTCATAATTGCTATTTTGTCCACCACTACACTAATGAGATCCATATTTATGCAAACAGTTTCTTCCTAAAGATTAGGAAAAAAAAAAAAGTTTAGGCTGCTAACCACAAGGCTGGCAGTTCAAATGCACCAGTGGCTCCTCAGAAACACTACATGGGGGTCTTAATCATCAGGAAACCACTGTTGTTGTTGTTAAGGGCCATTGACTTATAGTGACCCTATAGGGTTTCTGAGGCGCGACTGGTCACTTAGAACCGATGACCTTGTGGTTCAAGCCAACCTTGAGGTCCAGTGCTTATCCTGTAGTGCCACACCAGGAACTGACTAGACCGCACTTAACAATAAAGAGAGAAGCACTAGACAATTAATAGGAAGTCTAATGAAACTATCTCCAAGCATAGGAAACAAATATCATGAGTTGTTTAATGTTGCTGTTCAGTGCCATTGAGTTCTTCCTGACTCAGAGCAACCTTACACACAACAAAATGAAACACTGCCATATCTGGCAACATCCTCACAACCCTCATCACACTTGAACCAATTGTTGCTGCCACTGTGAAAATCCATCTAATTGGGAATCTTCCCCCTTTTCACTGATGCTCCACTTTACCAAGCATGATGTCCTTCTCCAAGGACTAGTATCTCCTGATAATATGTCTGATGAATGAGAGATGACATCTCGTGATCCTGGTTTCAAAGGAACATTATGTATGTACTTCATCCAACAGAAATTTGTTTCTTCTTCTAGCAACCCATGGTATTTTAATATTCTTCTCCTTCATCATAACTCAAATGCAACAATTCTTCTACGGTATTTCTTAGTTAATGTCCTATTTCCACATACATATGGAACTATTGAAAATAACTTGGTGTGGATCAGGCACACCTTGGTCCTCTAATTGACCTTTACTCTTGAAACTTTGTTCTTATTGTTGTTGTTAAGTGCTGTTGAATCAGTTCTGACCCATAATGACCCCGTATAGGGTTTCCTGGTGTAGCGCTGTGGGTTAATGTACGAGACTGCACAGTCGGATTGAAATGCAAGGTTGGTGGTTCAAGATCACTAGTCACTCCTTGGAAACCCTCTAGAGGGTCGCTATGGGTCAGAACCAACTCAACAGCACTTAGCAACAACAAATAAAGTTTCCAAAGAGTGGCTGGTGAGCTTGAATCATCAACCTTTTGGCTCAAACTGACCTTGCAATCCATCACATTAACCCATAGTACCACAAAACAGGTCTTATTCAGCAGATTTGTCTAATGCAATACATCATTTGATTACTTTACTTGTGCTTTCATGAATGGTGATAGTGGAATCAAGCCAAAAGAAATCTTTCACAAAGGCAATCTTTTCTCCTTTATCATGTTGTTTATTGGTTCAATGATGAGTGTTTTTGGTTTTGTTTTTATTTTTTTTCCTTTCATTGAGGTGAACTTATTAACAACAACAGTGTTCAAGGTCATATTTTGATTCTCATGAATTTGTTTTCATTTTCTTCATCTTCAGCCTGAATTTGCGTAGGAGCAGTTGATAATCTGTTTCACAGTCTGCCCCTGTATTGGTTTTAGTTGATGTTATGGAGGTTTTTCCATAGTTTATAGGGAATTGATGGAATAAAAATAGAAAGAGAGGCGACACAGGAGGAACTCACTCATCTTTGCCAAGAAATTTGGAAGACAGCTTTCTGGTCAACTGATTGGAAAAGATCCATATTTGTGCCCATTCCAAAGAGAGGTGATCC
>NW_006409042.1:562463-567950 GCF_000296735.1 Chrysochloris asiatica | reverse complement strand
CTGTGTTGGAAGAAGTGCAGCCAGAGTGCTCCTTGGAGGCCAGGATGGCCAAACTTTGTCTCTCATGCTTTGGACATATTGTCAGGAGGGACCAGTCGTTGGAGAAGTATAACATGTTTGCTAAGTTTGAGGGTCAGAGAAAAGAGGAAGATCCCCAGTGAGATGGATTGGCAAAGTGGCAGCATCAATGGGCTCAAGCATGGCAACAATTTGATGTTAGCCCAGGATCAGGCAGTATTTCATTCTGTTATGAATATGGTCACTAAAAGTCCATACTGATTCGATGGCAACTAACAACAACAACAACATTCCCACAGATGCAGTCATTTGATTTCTGTGAATTCCATCTGGCGGTGTTCATGTGTATAATTATCTTTTATGTTGTTTGAAAAGGGTAATTTCAATGAATAAGACATTAGTTTTACTAAATTCTACAATATGACACTCAGCAGTTTTTCACCAAAGCTATATTTTCTAACTACTCATTCTTCCTCTTTACTTTCAACCTTTGCATCCCAATTAGTAGTAATTTTCATTACAGCTTGATTGCATTGATCGACTTCAGACTGAAGACGTTTGTAAAAATCTTCAGTTTCGTCATAACTGGCTTTAATGATTGGTGTGCAAATTTTAGTAACTGTGGTATTAAATGATTTTCTATGTAGGCATACATATATTACCATATCACAGATAGCATTACACTTCAAGAAACACCCAGACATGTACTTTTTGATGATGAATACCATGCCATTCCTCTTTACTTTATCATTCCTGGCATAGTAAAACTTATGATTGTCGTATTCACAATAGCCAATACCATCCATTAAACTCACTAATGCCTAGGATATCAATCTTCATTTCATTTCGAACAACTTCCAATTTTCATAGATTTATAATTCATACATTCCATATTCTGATTAATAGATTTTACAGCTATTCCACCTCATTCTGAATTGTTTAGTTGTAAATAAAGAGCCCCAGAAGCTACTTATTTAGTCATTATTTTAAATATGTCTGTTACACAACCTTTGTTAATTCAACATATTCAGATAGACATCTTTGAACAGCACTTACATTTTTATTACAGTTTCTATTATAAACTCATAAAAAGAAGGTGAGAATGACCACACATCATGAAAAATGAAATTACTATCACTGAATTTTACACATTGGAAATGTATTTGTGCAAGTTTTGCTGTGCATATCTCAACAATAACAAAATAAATGCATTTAAATGTAAGTACATAACTGATGCTCTACACTAATGACTTTAACACTTTTTAAAAAGTACCTTCGTTTTTATTTCCAATAGTTTCTGATAAATCAAAATAAGATATTGAGTTGAAATTTAAAACCTTTGAAAGTTGAATATTGAAAATTGTTAACCTAATTTTTTTTTAATTCTGAGAATTTTCTCTCATATCAATATCTCAAGGAGTTCACTGGGAGAAGAAAAAAATAAATAATCAACAAATGTTTGAGCCAAAATATATCAATTTTCATTTCTTTTTCTGAGTCATTTCAGTCAAATAATTCTGCATTTCAAATGAAAAACAGATAAAATCCACCAGCCACTCCACAGAAAATCCTGCAGAGGATTGATATTGATTAGAACAAATGAATAGCAATTAATAGCAACAACAATAAAATAAGACAAAATAAAATAAATATTTTGTTAAGTGCCCATTGAGTCTGTTCCGACCCATAGCGACCCTGAACAGGGTTTCCGAGGCTGTAAATCTTTACAGGAGCAGAAAGCCTCATCTTTCTCCCTCGGAGCAGCTGGTAGTTTCGAACTGCTGACCTTGCGGTTCACAGCCCGATATGCATATGTTTCTCTGTAAAAAAGAGAAAAAAAAGAATATGTATATATTGAATAATAGCAACTGTTGTTTCTGTTGTTAAGTGCTATGAAGTCGATTCCCCATAGGGACCCTGTATAGGATTTCTGAGGAGCAGCTGGTGAACTTGAACCACTGACCTTGCAGTTCAAACAACTTTTCAGTCTGACTCATTAGCCCACAGCACCACACCAGGACTCCAATAGCAACTGTAGTTTATAATAAATTTACCTTAATTAATTAGAGTCCTGGTGTGAGACTGTAGGATAAGTACAGAATTACTAGCTGCAAAGTTAGTGGTTCAAACCCACCAGTTGCTCCATGGATACCCAATACAGGGTTGCTGTGAGTTGGAACTCAGTCAATGGCACTTAACAGCAAAACAAACAAACAAACAAAAAAAAACACCTTAATTAATTGTATAGTAAATTTGTAACATTTTCCAATAATGTCATTTTGGTTCTTATTGGATTATTTTTCCCTCAAAGTCATGAGTTAAATAAATAAACTTGCTCCTTTGTAGTTCCTGGCAAGAACAACAATGTATAAGAACTAGTACGTCACAGTATAGACAATAAGGGCTATAAAATCATTCCAAAGTGAAAGTGTTTCTTTTATTAATAATTTACCACATAACTAAGTCTTGCTCACTGTATAAATATATAATTTATAACTGTAAAAATGTTTAAATTTTATCTTGGTTAAATACAACCATATTGTAAATACCTTTATACTGATGTTGTTGTTGTTGTTGTTAAGTGCCATGGAGTTGATTCCGACTCATAGCGACCCTGCACAGGGTTTCCAAGGCTGTAAATCTTTAAGGGAGCAGAACACCTCATTTTTCTCCTGAGGAACCGCTGGTAGTTGCGGAACCGCTGGTAGTTGCGAACTGATGAACTTGCGGTTCACAGCCCGGTTCGTAACCACTACGCTACCAGAGCTCCTTTTTATACTGATATGATTATTTAAATTAATTATTTTACTTCAAAATTCTACCTATTGTTATATTGATATTGTTTCTAAATACCATTACATTACTTAAACAAAATTGCACAAAAGACTTATTGAAATAATATACAAGGCTGAGTCAAAAATTATTCCCACTCTGGCTATAGAATTTATTTTAATCAACTTTTAGAAAAAACAAATCCATAGATTTTCAACATAATCTCCTTGTTTTGCAATATACTTTGTCCACCTGTCAACAAGCTTTCTTATTCTCTAATAATAATTTTAAAAATGTTTTAGGTTGAACTGGGAGCCACAAATGCATAGCTGTCTTCATTTCTTCATCAGAGGTGAATCTTCCCCTGATTTCATTGAAGGGATGGATATTCATAACCTTGAAAAGATCTCTTAATAAAAACAGGTATTCTAAGAAAGAGTACAACATTCAAGAAATTGAGCCTTTTCACTCAAAGATAATATTCAGAAAATACTGAAAAATGCTGATTGTCAGCCTGCAGCATTCTCAGAAAAAGGAAAAATACATTCTCCAATCGTGAATGTAGATATTGGTAGCATAGAACAATGAACACTGCTATACAGGAGGATATGCCTGAAAATAATATAAAACATTAAAGGACAGAAAAAGAAACATCAAAGTACCATATTTCATATTTAGATTTTAATATTATGAATGAACTTAAAATGTGACTCATTAATTGTATAGTTTTGAAATGCAAATGTTTTTGATACTTATCTGCAGAAAACTTTCCTAATTCTAACAAATTAAAGTAAAAATGTCAACATCAAGATACACTCTAACATTTTTCCAAAACAAACTTATCATGCATCAAAAAAATAGAGTTTATAAAAATTCAATTCACAAATTAGTGTATTGTGATTATCCATTATAAAAATTTCAACAGAACTAGCAAGATTTAGTTGCAAATACTTAAAAATTGTTTTAGAATTCAAAATGCAGAGAGTTATCATAATCATTATACAAGCATATTTATATCTCAAGGGAAGAAGATGGTGATTAGATTCCAACAACGTAAAAGATTTGCACACCTATTTATTGTCTGTTTCATATCTGGCAGAATTGGGTGATTGGAGAAGCAGAGAAAATGCCTATCAGCAACCAAAACTATTTTTATCCTCATTTGACACAATAGCTTGATCATTTGTATAGAAAGCATACTATTGCTTTTGACAACAAATGCTCTGTCAGCATCTGGTGTTCTTTAATTGCTCAGAGTAAAACACAGTTGATGGTCATTAGTAGCAGCCTGCCAATTATTCTATAAAATATGTAGAAGCAGATTCATTATAGATTAAACCAGTATTTTAATGACCTTTGCTTCATCTTCTAAAATATTACTCGTTAAGTGCATATAGATGTATGTGTAATTTCTATAAGATCATTGTTTTTAAGTGCTGTTGTGTCTGTTCTGACTTAGTGACCCTGTACAGGGTTCTTGAGGAACAGCTGAGGAGTTTGCACAACTGACATTGAAGTTAGCAATCCAGTGCTTATCCTACAGCCCCACACCAGAAACAGGCCTATGAAAGCATCATGATGATTGTATTAATGACTCAGCAAACAATTTTGAAACTATAGAGATAGCGTATATCTCTTAAATTTACAGTAATTTTTTTTTTAATCTTAATGCCACATTCCTATAAGAAAATCACTTCATTTGTACAATGTTGATTCCAAACTTACAATAACCTTAGAAACAGTTTCATGATAAAACAGCATTTTTTATAACCTTTTTTTCCTGTTAAATTTCAATTCAGGTAATGCCTTTCTTTCCTTCCTTTGAACTATATGCATACATTTTCAAATATTTTATATAAAATGTCCCTATATTTTTATAAAATGATCTAAAACCCCAAAGCAGTTAATATTTACACAAATCTTAGTCTCTAAAATTTAAGGCCAGATGACCATGGCATAATATTGATATTTCTGTAACAGGAACCAGTTGTTTTACTTCACCTGAAAAAGCACATAAACATAACATAATTCATTTCAGAGCTGTTACTGTTTCAGGTGCTGTCAAGCCAGCTGAATCATTTTGTTGTTGTTGTTTTTAATTGCCATCGAGTTAGTTCTGACTCATAATGACCCTGTATAGAATTTCTGAGGAGCAGCTGGTGACTTTGAACCACTCACCTTGTGGTTCAAATGGATCTTGTGGTCACATTCTTATCCTACAATACCACGCCAGTACTCATAACTACTTGGTATATAACAGAATGAAATATTGCCCAGTCCATTCTATAGAACAGTGCATTTATTATCTTTGAAGTCCTTAAATTATATGTTCTTAAATTGTTCTAGACACTGAAAGAAAAGCAATCTGAATTTGACTGTAGAATTAAGCACCATCTTCTGTAGATTTGGGAGAAAGTTTCTAAAGAGTCACAGATAAAGTGCTGTTGAGTTGGTCTGATTCATATAAATCTTGTACAGTATTTTCTGAGGCTGTAAATCCTTGTGGGAGCTAAAAGCCTCATCTTAATTTTACTGAGCAGTTACTGGATTATGACCTTGTGATCCACTGCTTATTTACTGTGCTGACATAGGACTTCACAGATAGTCTTATTGTTGTTGTTAAGTGCTGTTGATTCTATTCCAACCCATAGCAACCCTGTATAGTGTTTCTGAGGAGCAGCAGCTGTTGAGCTTGAA
>NW_006409042.1:555057-562363 GCF_000296735.1 Chrysochloris asiatica | reverse complement strand
CTAGTGATACTTAAAACAGTAGTTTGCCCCCTTTCCTTTATTTGTTTGGGGTCTGAAAACTGTAGGGAACAGTTTGAAATGTAGTTTTGTATTATCAGTTTTCTATTTTGATAGTTTAATTCCTTAAAACATGACAATTTAATAATCTACAGGCCTGTTGTCAGAATTCTCATTGGGCTAAATCAAGGTGTCTAGAGCTGTCTTCATTTCTGGAAATGCTGATGAAGACTCTATTGCCTTTCATTTTCCAGCTTTTAGAGACTATCTGCATTTTTTGGCTCATCACAACTTTTCTCCATCTGCAAATCTAGAATCACATAGTATCACTTAGACCTTCTCTTCTACTACCTTTTCTTACTTAAAAAAAATATGTGAATTGAATGAAGGTTTTTAGAACAATTCATGAATTTGATTTTTAATAAGTTATATATGTCGTTTCATTACAACAATTAAAATCCTCTCTACAAAATATCAGTTATCCCACTTCTTCCCTGTGATTCTTCTACTCATTCAACCTACTTTTCCAACCCTTTTGAATCGGGACCTTAGGTAAATGCTGCCCTTTTGATCTTAAATGTTTGGCCATTCCATAGTGTGCATACCTCACTAGTGTCGCCTTCCCCAAGCCCATATACCTATCTACTGCTTGTCTGGAAATTGAATCAGAGCATACGTTCAGTTCCAAACCTGAAAAGTGACCAAGAGCCATAGTCTTGAGTTCATCCAATCTCTTTCTGACCACTAAACCTGTTTGGTTTGTGTGTGTGTATAATTGTGAGTTGTGTTCCACATTTTTTGCCACTCTACCCAAGATCTACTAAATTAAGGGTGTTGTTACTGTTGTTAAGTGCCATCAAGTTGGTTCTGACTAATGGTGACCACATATAGAGTTTTTGAGGAGTAGTTGGTGGGTTTGAATTACTGACCTTGTGGTTCACAGTCCAGTGCTTATCATATAGCATTACACCAGGAGTCCAAATCATGGGTAGAAAATATGTTTTCTGCCAAAATTTGTAACATCATTCATGGTCATACAAAATTATAAGCTTAAAAATTAGCTTACTATATTTGGTCAAACATATGCACTAGACTGCAAAACCATTTGAACTTCAAAGTCAGCAGTTCCAGTTCACCATATGCTCCTCAAAAACCCCATACAGGATCGCTATGGCCTGGCACAGACTCAACAGCACTTAACAGCATCAACAATGTGAAGGCTGGAATTGTAGTTGTCTTGGCAGGGCTAAACCAAATTATTTCATGGACCTTCTGTTATGGAACTATAGGATCAGCATTGGACTGTGAACCACAAGGTCAGCAGTTTAAACCCACTAGCTGCTCCTCAGAAACCCTATACAGGGTTACTATGAGTTGGAATTGATTCAATGACACTTAACAACAACAAGAATACAGCCTTCGGGCTGGATGTTCCACATCCCTGTGCCTAATGATCCTTATCAGAACAGTTAGCAGTGGTTTCCAGACACCATCTAGTACTTCTGGTGTCAGAGCCATAGGGACTGATGGTCATGTGTTCCATTAGTACACCAGACTAACTGATTCCAAGGACATTCAGTTTTAATCATTCAAATTTCCTCTGTACAGGGAAAGAACAACAGTTGCAACTTTAATGACCCTTTGTGAATTTTTAACATTCCAATAGTTACCAACAAAAGTGGGATGTAGAACTTTGTAAAATATGTTATGCAAAATTGAGCATAATCCCCTGAGACTATGGTACATACCCAGAACCTTACTCCATCAATGTTTTTGGTAATGTCTAAGAAATGTTAATAATTTTGTCACCTGTATTTGTTTACCACTTTCATGGATATGCTTGCAGCAAAGGTAAACACCCATATACAAATATCCTAATAAATCTTTATATTTTTTATAAACACATCCACTCTCCCTTCCATGCCCATTCAGCTTATGTATCTGTCCACAAATCTACCAAGAGATTGCTGTTTTTGCAATCTTATATATATAACAGTATTTACATTATCCATACATGGATAATATAGAATGATCTACTTACTTGAAGATAAATTGACTAACAACTTTAATAACATTTGTGATGTTTACTTTTATTTACCATATAATGTAAACATTCACAGATTTTGGATACTATGGTGTGGACATTTCTGGATGACCACTTATTCTATCCCAGTCTCTAGTAAGTCTCAAAACCACACTTGTTTGAAAAACTATAGACCTTTAAGGAAGCCATGGTATTTTAAATAACCTCATATGCATGTGAAAGTTGGACCATTGGAGACCATAGAAGAATTGATTCATTTGAGTTATGGTGTTGGAAGAGAATATTAAAAGTACCATGGACTGCCAAAAGAATAAAAAGATCTGTGTTAGAAGAAGTACAGCCAGAGTGCACCTTGGAAGTCAGGATGGCCAGACTTTGTCTTCCATATTTCAGACATATTATCAGGAGGGACCAGTCACTGGAGAAGGATATCAGGTTTGGTAAAGTAGAGGGTCAGAGAAAAAGAAGAAGACCCTCAGTGAGACAGATTGGCACAGTGGCGGCAGCAATGGGCTCAAGCACAACAGTGATAGTGAGGTTAGGCCAGGACCAGGCAGTGTTTTGTTCTGTTGTCCATAGATAGGGTCACTATGAGTTAGTACCAAATCAATGGCACCTAACTATAATAACATCATAAAGTATAGCACTGTAGGATAAACACTATGCTGCCAGGTCAGTTTGAACTGAAAGGTTGGTAGTTCAAACTCACTTTAAACTCTCCTCATAAAACCTATACAGGGTTGTTCTGAGTCAGAACTGACTCAACAGAATTTAACCTACCAATATCAGAAAGAGAATAAGTCTTCAAGGAAACTGTCATTAATGTAGAAAATAGTTTGACCTGAAATTTCCAACTTTGCATGAGGTCACAATATCAAAATGGCTATTTGTTATATGTCCAGCATAAGACTGAGCTATGTTTAATTTATTTAAAGAAAGAACCAAACAGTATTTGGCTTGGGGACTGTCCTCAAAGATCCTTCATGTCATAGGAGTACCCATACATTTTTAAAAAGAAAATCATTCTAAAAGTTATTGTCATTTTTTTATTTTTTATTTTTTTAGAGTCACTCCTATTCATTGATAACAGAAGGAATAGTATCCAGTCCAAGGGCCTTCAAGGTCTTTGGTATGTTTGAATCTGTTGTTGTGGTGATTGTATCAGTCTTTCTAATTGAGAATTTCCCAGATTTTAGCTTTATCAAATAAGGAGTCCTTTTCCAATGTTCTGTCTTTATTATTTGTCCAAAGTAAACAAGATGATTTTAAATAATCTGTTTTAGTCAGCTAATGGATATTTTCTACTGGCACTTCCTGTCGAGGTCCTATGTCAGGGTCCAGCCTCGACAAGGAAGTGTGGGTGTCACGAAGAAGGGAGATCTGGCAGAAAAAGGGATAGAGAAAGAGAGAGACGAAATATATACAAAAAAGACAAACAAACAAATATGATGTAAGCTGGCAGGTAGGCAGATCTGCAAACATATTGCCTAGCATTGCACGCAGAACTCACTCTACCTCAGTCTTTTATTCTCTTTTTTTGGGAGGGATTTGTTACAAAGGAAGGATGTCATTCACAAAGGGAGGATGTGATTCCTTAGATAAGATAGGATACAGAACTGAAATGTGATTAATCATTCAAAAGAGGACATAATGATTCACAGGAACAACTTTTACGATATTTTCATAGTTTTTCTTAACAATCTAACATTTTTATTTTTACAGAAAAAGGGTTCAATCAAGCTGTTATATATTAACTTTTAGGCTTAAATGATCTAGAGCAGCGATGTGCGGTTTCTCAAGGATACTTAACATAAAGCAAGGTTCCTGAAAGGAGCCAAGCTGTGTCTGTACACTTTGCAAACTTTTGTTTGTGAGCAAGATCTCAGGCACCAGGCTTAGTTTATCTATATCTAAAATGCTACATTGTTCTCAATTATCACATTTCTACATACTTTCAGGAGGAAGGAGAGCATCTGGGTTAAACTGATTATATTCAGAGGCGGTTTAATGGGGCTGCCACTATTATCCTCTAATCCAACATTCCCAGAATTTACCTTTCCACTTTATTTACAAACCTTGGGTAGTTTTTCTCTAAAAACCTTTTCTCATATTCCCAATATACCTGTTCCTGGCCTTTCTAAGTTATCTAAGGAAAGTTTTACTGCCTCGGCTCTAAAAAGGGGTTTCAAACCATTATTGTTCATGGATATCAAACATAACTGAATAATCAAATAAGGAGCAGTTCTGACATTCATCCCAGGTGGCTATCACTTGTTCCTCAGAATGATTTGTTCCCAGGACTCCACGCACTGCCAACACAGTGGAGGCATTGTAAAAGAAACCATTTTCTCAGAAGCTACAATTACTGGAGTTAGAAGCATAGAATGAATAATATTAGGACCAAAGAGAATTATACAGAGGTAGCCAACCAGTGAGTTTGCAAAAACCAATGAACTTGGGGTGTCAGGAGGTCACTTCCTTGACCCTCAGGGTCCATGGCTCGTAAACCTGAGAAGGGCCCTGGGGTTGGATTTTCGTCCATGTTGTCACAGGGTCACAACGTCTCAGTACTTGCGTATGTCCCCAACAACTTCCCGTTTTGAGTACTGCCTGATCAGTGAATGAAGAATAAAGTTAATATGTTCTAAACCTACTAGTGCCTCTGCTACTCAACATGACACTACTACTGACACTGAGGGTTTAGCTTGAAAACAATCAAGTTTAGGCCTCAAGGTATTATTTTCCAGATCTCTAATGTCAATTCAGTGTTTAACTCAAACTTACTATGACAACACCGTATATGAAACAAAAGAACTGTGCTCTATAGGATTTTCAGCAGCAGATTTTTTCAGAAATAGAACACCGGGCCGTTCTTTCAAGCCATCTATGGGTGGACTCAAATTATCAATCATTTGGTAATAAGCTGAGCATCTAAACCATTTGTACAAAACAAAAGATTCCCTTAATCAAAACTAGAAATAACAATTATTAAACAGGTGTGTGATTTGGTGCACTCTCAGTTTTCATAAGTGGATTCTTCTGGCCTATGGTGAGGATGTAAGGAATAAAAATAATTAGGGGTTGGGGGTTTGGGAGAGGCATGTTATTAGTAATTCAATTTGACCATTCTTAGCACACCTGCAAAACTATTTCCATGTAGAAGAATTTCTGAGTAGAGCTGAAGATCTCTTTCATGATTAATTTAGTGTTCTAATACAAGTTCATTTGGAAGCACATTCCAGAGGTATTTACAAGCTCTTGGGGCAGGTGTGCTGGCAGTTAAAATTTGTAATACATTGATCATTGTATAGTCATATCTTGCAAGATAATAAAGCAAGTATATTATTTAAGCTTGTTGTTATGTGCCATGAGTTTATCCCAACTCATAGTGATATAAAGGGGTTCCAGGAGCTGCTGGTAGGTTTCAAACTTTGACTCTGTGATCAGCAGATCAGTGAATATCTTACAGCACTACACCAGGAGCTCTGGTAGCGTAGTGGTTACGAATCAGACTGCGAACCTCAAAGGTCAGCAGTTCAAAACTACCAGCTGTTCCACAAGAGAAAACGAGGCTTTCTGTTCCCATAAAGATTTACAGCCTCGGGAACCCTGTTCAGGATCACTGTGAGTCAGAACCGACTCCAAGACACACAACCACTATACCATTTAAATGTGGAAAATCTCAAAATAAAATGAAGAAAGATTTGTACTACTAGCTAAAGAAAAGCAAAAAAAAAAAAAAAAAAAAAAAAAAAAAAGATGAACCAAATCAGGGAACAGTGGAAAACAAAATGAAAATGAAGTCAAAATACAGAAGTTGAGAAGTTGAGGATTTTCAGAGTCTCATTTGACTATACTAAATACCCTCCTTGAACATGCAGAAAAAACAAACAAACAAAAAAAACAATGAGGTGAATTTGGTGATGTAGTACCAACAATATCTGTAGTGTGAACAACATTTGTAGTGGATGGTGAAAAAAATAATTCACGTAACAGCATTGGAAAATAGTCTTAACTATCAGATCAAGTTATTATTTCTGGTAATTAAATTATATCACCAATGAAATTTACCACTCATTCTAATACCTTTCTATAACTTTTGTTTACCTGACATAATTATTTTAAGAAGGCATAAGAAAAAAGAGAACTTTTACTGAAAAGTTGCATTCAGTCACTGCAAAGCTCTTGAGACATTATCTCTTTTACCTTTGTTTTTTAAAATATCACCCTGGAAAAGTTACAATTACTTCACATTTTCTAGGTGGGGAAAAAGGCTGTTAAGTTACTAAAGCAACTTTCATTTCTCCAAAGAGTCTGCTCTTAAACACTGTTGAACCTATCTCACAATATTCATTAACTGCAGGCTCTGGCGAACCTAATTTGTTCTGCTTTAGGCCTATTATATCCTTAAACAAGCATACACATACACAAACCTGTTGATGTGACGTAGACTCTGATTTATAGTGACCCTACGTGGCAGAGTAGAATGTCCCAAAGAATTTCCAAAGCTGTAATCTTTATGAAAGCAGAATGGTGGGTTCAAATCTCTGACCTTTCTGTTAGCTGTTGACCAACTGTGCCACTAAGACTCCTTACTATCTCCTTTATGAAGTGATTTATCCTGTGATGTTTAGTGTATATGTCAATTTGGTGAGCTTATTTGGAAAACAGTAGTATAGAGGTTGTAATGAAGTAGTTACATCTGATTAAATTGTTGTTGTTGTCAGGTGCCATTGAGTTGGAACCAACTCATAGCGACCCCATGCACAGCAGAACGAAACTATAGTTGACATTAAATATTTTAAATTACCCTCCATAATGTGGGTGTGCTCCTTGAATTAGTTGAAAGTCTTAAGAGTGAAAAGTGAGTTTCTCCTAGTGTATATCTCTATGAAATAAATAGCTTTCCAAAAACCTTCACTCTTCATCCTCCTTATTCCTTGAAGGTTTGGGAACATAAGACTGTAGGAATCTCTAGCTTGTTGTCTTACCTATAGATTGCAGACTTGCACATCTCAACTATGACATGAGCAGACTCTTTAAAATATTTTTCCCTCACTTTCTTTAGATATAAATAGATAAGTATATCAATGATAATATATGGATGATAGATAGATAGATAGATAGATAGATAGATAGATAGATAGATAGATAGATAGATAGACAGATGTCATCATTCTTCAGTGCTGTTGAGTAGGTTCTGACTCATAGAGACCCTATGTATAGTTTCTAAAGAATAGCTGGTGTGGTTGAACTGTGTACCTT
>NW_006409042.1:535460-554445 GCF_000296735.1 Chrysochloris asiatica | reverse complement strand
ATAAAGTTTCCTAGTCTGTAATCTTTATTGAAGCTGATCACTAGGTGTTTTTTCTCCAGCTGGGCTGCTGGATGTGTTGGAGCCACCAAGGTTTCAATTAGCAGCCAAATGCTTAACTACTGTCCTACCAGGGTTTCTTAATAAATCATATTGGTACCTTAAATTATGCTCTATCCTTCTATAAATCTATATAGTTTATACCTTTGTTGATATGACATGTTTCTCGTATATGTCTTTCCTCTCTTCTACTTAGTTTCTTTACTGTTCTTTGGAGGGAAACTGACCAAAGATTGTCATAGAAAAACCTTGGTTACTGATAAACCACAACAATCTAAACAAAAAAATAAGTAATGATTTGGTGATATAAAATAAGACTCCTGTTTCAGCAATCAATATTTTTAAATATTTTGCCAGTTTTATTTGCATATATAGTTATCCTTCTTGATTGTAATAATAGAATGGGTAATGGTTTTATCCAAAATGTTTTCACATGAATAAATTTGACGTTTGTACATGGTATTATTCATGCTTATTTATTTATTAATAAATCATCTCTCTTCACAAAGAGTTCTAAGTAGACCGAGCAAACAACAGCACAATTAAGTTATTAAAATACAATTAATATAATAAAAACTATATCTGATATAGAAAAAAAATACAATTATGGTTTTATGTTTAGTTCTGATTTTCAAACATTCTAACAAGTTAGACTACAAAGACAAAGAGTAGTAAGATAAAATCAGAGATATTTTATCAAATATGGAAAGGATAACACATGTCTTTGAAAACCAAGTGTTTTCATAACAAAACTTAAAGTATATAATTTCAGTAGAATGGATAATGTAATGGAAGATGCCATCAAAAGCACTTGTTTTACAGAAAGTACAAAATGGTACTTTCTTTTACTCTTGCTTAAATATGAAGTTTTAAAATTTTATGTCATTAAACACTACTTAAATATTTATTTAAGTATATCTTCACCATGGCCAATAGTGTGCTGAGTCTTATATTTCACTTAGAAATGTTAACTGACTTAATTAGAATTCCATTAAGAGACATTTCAAACTAATCAATGAAAAGAATCCCTTGTAGAAGATGTTGTGACAGCAGAAAATACATGTATATCCAGTGGTTCAGGAAAAATATTTTTTTACTTTCTCCTTTTTTGGATTCTGAGTATGTTGTGGAGCATCCCCAAACACATGTGTTGTTCTTGCTCAGAGAATAGAATTCACAATGTAGGAATAAACGAAAATAGATACTAAAACTATTACTGGATTGAAAAGTCCTATAAAATAGTTTGTTTTCCCTGTGAGAATTCAGCCAATACTGTACAACAAAAATTTTCCTTAAAATACTAGAGGATTATTATTTTTCTGTGTGTTTTATACACAAACATGTTTCTGGTGTAAATGGTTATGCACTTGACTGCTTATGAAAAGGTTGGTGGATCAAACCCAACCAGTGGTTGCAAAGGAGAAAAAAACATGAGAACCTGCGTTCTTAAAGATTACAGTCAAGAGCATCCTATGGGGTAGTTTTCCTCTGTCCATGAGTTTAGTGTGAGTCAGCAACAGCTAGATGCCACCCAATAGCAACAATTTATTTCTTAGTTTCTGATCTATAAAGTGACAAGAAATAAGCAGTAACCACATAGAAGGAATGTTGTTATTTTTAAGTACATAGAGTCATTCCAATTCATGGTGACCCTGTACTGGGTTTAAAAGATGTAACTTGGTGGGTCTGAACCATCAACCTTGCAGTTAGCTGTCCAGTACTTATCTTATAAGACAACACTAGGATTCCAAGAAGGAGTGTTGTTAAGTGCCTCCAAGTCAGTTCTGACTCATAGGACACTGCTTAGGGTTTCTGAGGAGTAACTGGTGTATTTGTGCTTAGCAGTCCAGTGTTTATCCTGCAGTGCCACATCAGGACTCCATAGAAAAACTATCAATGTAAAAACTGACTAGTATGTTTAATAAGCCCATGAGGAATATAAATAATCAAAAGGCACTAAACAGTTAACTCTTTTTTTTTTTTAATCCTTAATTTACATTTAAAAAAAATTGCTTTTAATATAAACCCATCCATCGCCTTGAGTTGACTTCTACTCAGAGCAGGTTTGGACTGCCAACTATTTGGTTAACAGCTGAGTGCTTAACAACCAACCCACACAGGGGCTCTCTGCTCTCAAGGTACCTGCAAGATAATTATTTTACCACTTAATCTGTGATATTATGTATCAGTAACTTTCCCCCCTCCACCACAGAATAAGAGAATAATTAAAACAAATAAATATGTAATAGGCTTCAAAAGGTTGGTGGAAAAATATAATTAAAAGATAATGGAAATCTTCCACTAATGTCTTGAAGCCCTTCATATGTACAAAATGTAAAGTTAGCTACATTCTCAACCTTTTAACACTGGTTTTAAAGTTATCTTTGAAAAATTACCTTTTAAAATCTAACTTTGATATGTGTTGCTGTTATTAAGTGCTGTCGAGTTGGTTCCAACTCACAGCCACACTGTATAAGGTTGCCGAGGAGCAGTTGGTCAGTTTGAGTCATTCACTTAGAGATTTTAACTGACCTTTTGATCCAGTGCATTATCCTGCAGTACCACACCAGAGCTCCTAATATTAAAGGAGTTATATTCTAGAAAATAGTTTGAATCACCCAATACATTTTGCTTATATAAAATATTCCTACTTACCGGCATCAGTGCTTACTATGTATAAAATTTATTTTATACTTTTGGTATACTAAAAGTATATTTTAAATAATAGTTCACTTAATAAATGATTATGAAAAATTAAAAATATTTTATTAAAAATTCAATACCTACATTGTTTGCTGTTGTTATTGTTAAATGCCATCAAGTCTTTTCTGACCCATAGCTCACCAATTCTCAAGAGCAGCCAGTGAGCTTGAACTGCTGATATTTTGGTTCTAACCAACTTTGCAGCCCAGCAATTAACTTACAGCACCACATCAGGACTCCTTTATCTATCTACAAACATAGCTTTTTTTGCTTCTTATTTAAAATGGAAAATAGTAAAATCAAATGAAAATGCAGATTCTAAGAAATCTGGCCTTTTTGAAACAGTGACTGTCATGATTAAATCTGCATATACATATCCAACATAAATAAAAGATGAAAATAAAATTTGACACATGTTATTTTCTTTTCTATATACAATTTTACAGGTTATTATGGAATGCTGCTAAAATCAAAGGTGGGCAGAATTGAATATTTTATTCATTAATGGTACAGGGAAACCATGAATAACAGAATTTATGTTGCCACTGAAATTTATGTATAACATCTCTAAATGTGACAATAGACAAGCTACCTATAAGAGATAATAGCCCTAAGAAAACATCTGGAAAAGAAAAGCAATATTGATTATTGACTTAGAAATAATAAAATATATATTTAATATCATTAATAGATAATTTAAATGTATAATCTAAATTGTATAAGTATATTTAAAAATGTTCAACTTCACTTAAAAAGCATCAAATGCATAATAATTAAAAGAGGAAGGCTGAAGACACACTTAATACACATTACCTCTATTTATTTTCAATTTCAATAAGCAATAACTTACTCAAAAATGTTTTTAGAAATGTTAGAATTAAAATATAATACACTTTAATTAAATTTCCATAACCAATAGATTTCAAAGCATGTATTATCAGAATTAAATGATTTCTACATAATTATCAATATAAAAATATAGATGGCAAAGAGAAAGTTATTTTACTTCTCTTTAAGTGAATTCCCCTTTACTCCCAACTGTTCTAAAAGAAACAAAAAATTCACTCCTGTTCAGGGCAGTTATAACTCACCATTTCATACCAGAAGTCAAGCAGTGTTCATCATACTCAGAGAATCCTTCAGTATACTTTGGAAAAAAATTATTAAGCAAAAGTTTTATTACCTTAATATGATGAAGATTATGTTATGACAAGAAGTATAAAAATTTAATAATTCCATGCAACTTCAAGGGGTAATGCAGTTATTCTTAGTCATTTGGTAATATGCATTGTTAATATTTGAAAAAATCGCTGCTATCTTTTCTGAATGCAGTGCCCCAGAAGCAATGAATGCTAACAAAATTGAATAATAAATATAAAACCCTATTCAAGATATAGTTTTACAGTTTCTTATCTTGTGTGTTATGAATATGTTTAAAGAACATTAATAGAATATGTTAATTAGTTTACTCTTCATTTATTAAAACTTTATTTGGAGAAGTACATATATATGAATTACAAGAAACATTTTATAAACTTCAGATTAAACAAATAATTATACTTTCTTATACATGACTTTGGATGTGGTGTCTGATCTCCAAATTCACAAAGGCATGGAAAAGAATCACCATCTTAAGCACAATGCTGATTCCTATGAGCTGGAGATCAGACATGCCTTCACCTTCCAAATTACTTTACACTATTCTGATATCAACAGTCCTTCCCTTGTCACTCTTCTTTCTCTGCTGGATTTGATGATTCATTGCAGGGTCCACATCAAATTTACAGATAATACTCACAATTATGGGGTTTATTAGAGAAGTTGTTGTTGTTGTTGTTAAGTGCCATCAAGTCATCTCTGACTCATAGCGACCCTGTATAGGGTTTCTGAGGAGCAGTTGGTGAGCTTGAACTTCCAACATTGAGATTCAAATAACTGCAGTAAGTACGGTTAGCTGTGTATGATTCAGGATCAGAAACAATTCAGAATATAACAGTTCTCTGATCAGGAGCTTCACTTGTCTCGAATCCTCACTCTTTCAGTCACATGGACCATTTGCCCTTACCTTGCTCAAAAGAGTGTTACAAGCCCCTTTAGCAATGTGCATAAACAGTCAAAGAGCACCCTATTATGCAAGCCACTCTCCTGCTCAAAGGCAATCAGCTGGTCCATAGACCTGGAAGCCCACTGCTCTGTGTCTCTGCTGCTCTTTCTGTGCCACTGTCTCTGCTATAGCCTCTGCTATAACACCTTCTCTATGCAGGGATCTCAGGGCCTAGAAGACAAACTCACTTATGACTCTTCTTTCTTGATAACCAAACATGTGATGTCTCATTCCTGCTTCTGAGATAAACTGTTCAAGTATGGTCTATGAGTTCTGTATGACCGTTATGGTGAATTATGAATAACAGAAAAGAAATATCAAGAATTATGTAGGAGGGAAGTCTGGTGTCAGACCTTTTAAAAACTCTGGAGAATTGAAGTATGTCTTACCTCCATCTTATAGGATTCAAGTTTGGGTGATGACAATTCTCATTACATTCCCTGAAAATAAGAACTTCTGCCACTATCACTTGGCAATATGTTCTAATAAAGTAATATAGGTGAGGCTCCAAAGGAAAAAAAAACAAAAACAAACTATAATTCACAATACTTTATGATAAACTTGTAAAAACAGTAATTTTGTTTCATCTCCCATATATTTGATCAAGTTATACTACTACAAGAATTATTAAAATGTGTTAGCAACTTGTTGAGGTTTCTATAATACTGACTTTTTCCAAGTCCTATTATACCTGGTGTGGGTGAAGTTGTGCTGTGTCACTGTAGGATCAGCACTCGACAGCAATGTTGGTTTGAACTCAAGGTCAACAGTTTAAATTCACCAGTCACCTTGAGAAACACTATGAGTCAGAACCAACTTGATAACACTTAACAACTTTATATTCTTAAGGAGCATGGTGGCTCTGTACGATAAGTACTGGACTGCAAACCAAAAGGTCTTCAGTTCTAGCCCATCAGCTACTCCATGGAGGAAACATGAAGTTTCTGCTCCCATGAAGATATAAAGCCTTGAAAAGCCTATTCAGGGTTGCTATGAGTTGGAACCAACTCAACGGTACCTAACAACAATAATGATAATTATATTCTTAGAGTCCTGGTGTGACTCTGTAGGATAAGCACTGGACTACTAACTGCAAATCAGTGGGTCAAATCCTCCAGATAATCATCAGAAACCTCATATAGGTTCACAATAATTTGGAACTGATTCAATGATACTTTCATTGATTATACAATTGGCATCATAAATTAGATTTGATTAACAAAAGCATGTTTGCACAGCAACTATCTTGTTATTTCCAGACTACTTCATAGAGACAGGATATTTTGTGATAGGCAGCAAAAGTAAAGGGGAAAAAAAAAAAAAAAAAAAAAAAAAATCTATATATATATATATATATATATATATATTCTCATGGCAATCAAAATCATGACTAACAGCTGATAATTATGGTACAGAACAATGAAAATTTCCCAAATCTGTAAACAATTTAATTTCCCAAATTTGTTATTCACTCTTAAAAAAATAAAAACAACTAAATTAAAAGAAAGAAAAGATTCTACTGCTATGATGGTGATAAAAACCTCAAAACAAAAGTCAAGGAGCACTATGCATGAGTAGTCTAGTGCTTATCTTACTATACCATACAATGTATGGTTTGTATGGATATATGGTTTAAGTAGTTTGTATGTATGCATGGTTTCAGGAGATATATACAGGTGCCAGTTTGACAACAGATGGATTCTGATAGTAAAGGTTTTGTGTCAACTTGACAAGGCCACGGTTTTTAGTGGTTTGGCAGTTAAGAAGCAGTAACATCTGCTGATGAGATCTGCTATGAGCAGCCAATTATTTGAAAGGAAATTTCTTTGAAGGTATGGCCTATATCCAAAATGGGTAAAGCTTGCTTCATTTTTGCTGTGTCTATATCCTGTATCTGACTTGTCATCCGACCTCCATTTTTTTATACTTGAGCCAGTGGCCTGTTATATTGCCTGCTGATCCTAGGAGTTATCAACTGTATGCCATTTTAACAGTCGACCTTGGATTCATTTGCCTCTGCAGCCAGAAGCATACAATTTAATGTCCCATTCTTGGATTCATAATACATAGCTATGTGACTCAGGAGTAGTCTTTAGCTGGACATTTTCCCATGGCTCGAGACTTGCCTGACTCTACAACTGTGTGAGCTATTTCCTTAATATAAAACTCTCTGTTTTATGCAAAAGTGAATCAAAAATTACATGCACTCTGGCATAGAATTTATTTGAATCAACTTTTAGAAAAGACAAATGCAACATTTTCTGAATAATCTCCTGGCTTCTAAATTTACTTCACCTTTCTGTCAATAATCTTCATAATTATCATTTAAAAAAATGTTTTTGACTGAGTTTGTACCATGAATGCACCTTTATCTTCACTTCTTCATCAAAGCTGGATCTTCATCCTTGAAGGACTATTTTCAGAAGCTAAACAGGTAAAAGTCTGATGGAGAAAAATCAGGATTAAAGGAAGACTGCTTTAGCATCTCAAAATGAAGTTTTTGCAGAGTGTCAACAATATGGGCATAGGCATGCAGGCATGCATTGTCATGCAAGATAATAACTTCCTTGGATAGCAGTCCTCTGCTTTTATTCTAAATTTTAGGCTTCAGCTCTTCAGTGAGCTTCTCACTGTAAGGAACACTTTTGTTTGTTGAACATTTTTCCTGATAGTATTCCCAGTACTGGTCCTTGAGAGTCCATAAAACTGTAAGCATCAATTTTCCAGGTGATGATTGATTTTTTAACTTTTTCTTGGTCGATGATTGTTGATGTCTCCATCCCATTTTATTATCAGTCTTGTAGTGATGAAGCCATCCCACATCACTAGTAAGGATTTTTTAAAGAAACTTTCACCTTCCTTGGAGCATCTGTCCAAATTTTCTTTGCAGACATCCAAATGCATATGTTTATGCTCTCCTGTGAGTTATTTCAATATCCAACTCACACAAACTTTTTAAAACCCACTTATGTCCTGGATTATTTCATAGGGTGAGCCAAGGCTGGTGGCAATTTATCACCTAATCCACTATCATTTGTCTATTGGACAGAATCATTTCACGTGCATACTTAATGTTGTCATCAGCCATGGACATGGATGGGTATATTAATATAACCAGAGTGCCGATGATTTTTGACTCATCCTCATTTGTATATAAGCTTCACTGGTTTTGATTTCTAGAGAACCCAGCCTAAGAGAGTCCTGATATGATGTTTTTTTCCTTTACGCTGTAACATATTTTCCAATGGAATACATCATTTAATTTCTTGACTGATTCTTCTAGAAGCCATGAATGTGGGATAAAGTAAAATAAAATCCTTCATAAATTCAAGATCCGATGGATCTTGGCTGAAAGCAGAGAATATCAGAAGGATGTTTACCTGTGCTTTATTGACTACGCAAAGGCTTTCGATTGTGTGGATCATGACAAGCTATGGACAACATTGAGAAGTAAGAGTATTCCAGAACACTTAATTGTACTTCTAAGAAATCTGTACCTAGACCAAGAAGCAGTTGTTCGAACAGAACATGGGAACACTGAATGTTTCAAAATTGGGAAAGGTGTGAGACAGGGTTGTATTCTTTCACCATACTTATTCAACCTGTATGCTGAGCAAATAATACGAGAAGCTGGGTTCTATGAAGAAAAACGTGGCATCAGGATTGGAGGAAGACTCATTAACAACCTGCGATATGCAGATGATACAACCTTGATCGCTGAAAGTGAAGAGGACTTGAAACATTTACTTATGAAGATTAAAGAGCACAGCCTTCGATATGGATTGCATCTCAATGTCAAGAAAACAAAAATCCTCACCACTGGACCAATAAACAACATTTTTATCAATGGAGAAAGGATTGAAGTTGTCAAGGACTTCATTCTTCTTGGATCAACTATCAACACTCGCGGAAGTAGCAGTCAAGAGATCAGACGACGTATTGCACTGGGCAAATCTGCTGCACAGGAACTTTTTAAAGTATTGAAGAGCAGAGATGTCAGCTTGAGGACTAGGGTGCGCCTGACCCAGGTCATTGTGTTTTCAATAGCCTCATATGGGTGCGAAAGCTGGACAGTGAATAAAGAGGATCGTAGAAGAATTGATGCCTTTGAGTTGTGGTGTTGGAGGAGAATACTGAGGGTGCCATGGACTGCCAAAAGAACCAATAGATCTGTTTTGGAAGAAGTGCAGCCAGAGTGCTCCTTGGAGGCCAGGATGGCTAAGCTTCGTCTCTCCTACTTTGGACATGTAGTCCGGAGGAAACAATCTTTGGAGAAGGATGTCATGCTGGGTAGGGTGGAGGGTCAGAGAAAAAGAGGAAGACCTCCAACGAGATGGATCGTCCAGGTGGCATCATTGATGGACTCGGGGGTGGCAGCGGTGGTGAGGTTGGCCCAGGATCGAGCATTGTTTCGTTCTGCTGTGCATGGGGTCGCTATGAGTCGGTTCTGACTCGATGGCACCTGACAACAACAACAACAACAAATCAATATGTTCTCTGTTTTTCATAATGTTTTTTTATTGGTCCAATGGTGAAGATTTTTGATTTCTTTAAATGAAGGTGTAATCCATATTGAACACGCTAGCATTTGATACTCATCAGCAAGGGCTACAAGTACTCTTTACATTCAGTAAGTAAAGCATATTACAGTTTGTCAATGAGCACTTCTTCCAATCCTGAAGTCATGCTCTTCATATAGCCCAGGCTTTTTTCCTCAGCACACAGGCTGCATATGTATGGTAAAATGATGTAATTCCATTACACATATGTCCTGATTTTAAACCATTTAATATACCTTAGTTTTGTTCATATGACTGACTCTTGATTTGTGAGCATGATTAATTATTCAGAAATTCCCATTCTTTGCAATGTTATCCATAGTTTGCTATGATTCACACAGATGAATGATTTTATAAAGTCAGTAAAACACAAGTAAAGATCTTTCTTGTATTCTCTGATTTCAGCCAACATCTAATTGATATCAGCAATTATTTTCCTAGTTTCATTGCATTTTATGACTCTGGCTTGATTTTCTGTCAGTTCTCTATGTTTTGCTACAACCAGTTTTACACTATCTTTAGCAAAATTTACTTGGGCATAATATTATCTTTTAACATAATTTCTGCATTCTGGTAGGTCATGAAATGACAATATATTGATCACTTTCAGCCAGTTGGCCAGTACTTATCTTCCAAATTTCTGGGCATAGACTAGTGAGTGCTTCCAGGAATACACCAAGTATTTGAAATATATCAGTGGGTATTCCATCAATTCATGGAGTGTTTTCATCAATGCTTTCAGAGTACCTTGGACTGTCTTTAAAATCTCTGGTTCATGATTATATTCTACCTTTTAAATTTGTTGAATGACAACTACTTATTTAATGTAAAGTGACTGTGTGTTTCATCCTCCTTCTTTTGATGCATCTTGCTTTATTCAATATCTCTCCCATAGTGTCATTATTTTTGTTAAGTGCCATAGAGTTGGAGCTTACCCCTAATAGTGACACTGTGCAGGGTTTCTAAATAATTTCCGGTGAATTTGAACCAACAACCTTTCAGTTAGCAGTCCAGTACTTATCCTACAAAACCACACCAGAATTTCAACATTTTGCCCATAGAATCCTTCAATACTGGAAGTTGAGGCTTGGATTTATTTTTATTTATTTATTTATTGATTTCACTTCTTTCACCTTGAGAAATTCTGACATGCTCTTCCTTTTGGTTTTCTAACTCCAGATCTTTTTCACATTAAAATACTTTCCTTTTTCTTATTCTAATTTTAAAGTTAGATTAAGAAGCAAAAGTATGGTTAGTACTTTCATAAATGTGTTAAATATATATGTAAAGGAACTTTGGTACCGTAGTGGCTACGAATCAGACAGCGAACCTCAAGGTCAGCAGTTAAAAAAACCAGATGTTCCATGGAGAAAGATGAGACTTTCTCCTCCAGTAAATATAGCCTTGGAAAACCTGTACAGCGTCACTGTGAATCGGAACTGACTCCACGGCACATAACAACAACAATATATATATATATATATATATATATATATATATATTAGGGCAATGTCTAGAGCATACACCACTCTGGAGCAGACTATTAAGATTAGATAATGACTGACATTCATTGTTTGATTTTTAAAAAAAATGAGTTTTTTAATCTCTCCATGTCTGATTCTATAAACAGGTATAGTGGTAAAACTTATATTCCAGGGTTATGATAAGGAGGTAGTAAATTAATTTATATAAAGCATTCACATGTATCCCTGACCTACAATAGACTCAACACTAGAGTAAGACTTCTATAACAAGCAATCAGACTTGTGAAATGATATGTATTGGTTGTCCTTTGAGAAAAGATGCAGAAGCCCAGAATAATTATTCTGACACTTTATCATTGGTCTTGGTGTTACAGGAAACATTAGATGTTTTACAACTATCCAGAGAGCTTTTGCTTGAAAATAGATACATGAATATTCTGAGCCCATGAATATAGTTAATGGAGAACTTAATTCACATATAATAAGTCCCATTTCGCCATAGATTAATCAGAAGTAATTTTCATATGGGAGAACTAACCTACCAGAGCTTTTTTTGCCTACATGAATAGAAATCAAGAGGGAGACACAATTATCCATACACTCCAACCCTCCAACCTGTCACATAGATGTCCCTGTTCTTTTCACCCTAATCCTACACTAGTATTCACCCTAATAATATTTCCTACTTCTTTTTAGAGCTCAAAACCCCATAATTTCCTCTCCCATGTCACTTTTATTTGATGACTTTAATTCATAGTGTACCTAGAAAACTAAGCCAGTCATAAGACTTCCAACCTAAATCAACCAAAAACTAGTATTTTTAACTAGGTTTTTGTTCATAGTTACTATTATTGAGCAGAAGTCCTAATGTGATGCTGTAGGATAATCACTGGACTTCTAACCTCAAGATTAACAACTCAATCCCACCAGCTGTTCCTTGGAAACCCTATACAAAGTAGCTATGAGTCTCTTAAGCATTTAACAACAACTATCAATGAGATTTCCATGTTTCTGCCTAAAGCTTGCATTTACTTGCTTACAATGTAAGTGAAGAATCCTTGGTTAAACACTTGGCTGCTAATTGAAAGTTCAGAGTTTCAACTCATAAGTTGCTCCACTGAATAAAAGTACTACTTCCATAAAGTTTACAACCAGGGAAACCCAATGTGGCAGTTCAGCTTGGTCTCGTAGAGTAACTATGAGTCAGAATTGACTTGACTGAACACAATATAAATGCAGTGAATTACTTACTTCATATGACTCTATACCCATGGACTTTGTAACCACCACCAAGCTTTTTTTCTGTTTTGTTTTTTTACCTAGATGTGATGGGGAAGAGAAGATGGGAAAAGATACTGACAGGATGGTATGATTCAGCTTAGAGTAGTGGTTAGCAAGATTAATTGTGATTATAAAACTTGGAACTCTTCATTTAAAATGAGCCATTTCAGAAGCTGAAACAGGGAATCACACTACCAACATGAGAGAAGAGTCAGGAGCCGAGTGGATTTTTGGACCCAAATATTTCTGCACACTGAACTTGACCAAGGACACAGAAATATGGTACCAGAGAAATGGCAAAAGAGTGCTAGCAGAATAAGTAAAATCAGATCATGAATCAGAGCAGTGGGCTTCCTGGTGTAAGGAGCCAAGAAAATTGAAAAGCTTCAAGAAGGAGGCTCACTTAAGTAGTAGGGTGTCTCTAAGCACTTAAATACAAAGCTAGGTTTTCTGACCCACTGAGCCATAGACAAGTGCTTTTGGGTTGAGGCTTATAGCAGAGTAAAGTACTTTTGGCATTCATCAGCAGTCATAAAAGAACTTTGTAATATTGTCTGAGTAAGGTTCTGGCAGTCTGAAGACCAGAGGGAAGCCTGAATACAGACATGGCATAGAAGAGGCTATCCAGACAAAAGCAAACAAAACTGTACTCTAGAAATATTTAATTCTGAATTGTAACCTGTTAACTTCTCTAATAAAACTCATCATTGTGAGTTGGTCTGAAAGTTCTCTTTGTGAATTTTTAAAGCCACCAGAAAAGTAGAATTGGAGGAATGGATGGCATCAGAATTGATAGGAAAACTTAGAGGGTGGAAGCATGTCTATTATTAGTCTTGTACTGATGCCAGTGACATTTCTTCTCTCCCCTTATGAAGTCAGTGGAGGTCAGGTGATACTGCCCCCTTACCATTTGTTTTGCAAAGCGGAAAACACATATTTGATGGTTATTATATTAGAAATTAAATACAGTAGTAGAGCCACATGTAATATGATGATATGGTATTAGTATCAGAGCCTGATACTGATAATGGTGTTGTTAAATGCCATTTAGTTGGTCCCAACTCTTAGTGACCATATGTAAAACAGAACAAAACACTGTTGGTTCTTGCACCATCCTCAAATTTTTTAAAGTTTCAGTTACTGCCACAGTGATAAACCATCTCCTTGTAATACTTCCTCTTTTTTGCTGACCCTTCATTTTAGTAAGTATGATATCTTTTGCCAAGGAATAGTCCCTACTGAAAACATGTCTTGAGTAGGACATCTTATTGTCATCTTAACTTCTAAGGAACATTCTGGCTGTTTTTCTTCCAAGGCAGGCATGTTTGTTCTTCTGACAGTCCTTAGCTTGTAATATTATTCTCTAGCAGATGAACCCCTCATGTGGGAAGGCATTAAAATGCAACTGGAGGTGAACTGCCTCCTCAAAATAGTTGTTGTTGCTGTTAAATGCTGTCAAGTTGGTTCCAATTGCCAGCAACCCTGTATAGGGTTTCTGAGGAGTGACTGGTGAGTTTAAACTGCTAATCTTTTGGTTCAAACTGACTTTGTGGTCTAGTGTTTATCCTACAGTGATACACCAGGTCTCAAAGTAATGTTGAACTTAATGACCAGGATGGAGGAAAGTCCTCATTATCTGCTGTTGCACAACTCAAAATGAAAATAAACTGTTTCAAATATTCATTAATAATCAGAATGTGGAATGCACGAAATTTGAATCTCAGCAAATTAGAAATGTAATTTATAAAGATTGATGTTTCAGGTATTAGTGAACTGAAATAATAGTTATTGTCCATATTGAAAAAGGCAGTTAAATGATTTACTATGCTGGAATGAGAGTCCTGTGTGGTGTTGTAAGATAAGCACTGGACCACAAGATTGGTTTGAACCACAGATTTGTCGTTCAAACTCGCAGACATTATACAGAGTCAGCATTAACAACAATATGCTGGAAAGACAATTTGAAAATGGATGACATTTCCTTCATTATATAAAAAAAAAAAAAAAAAAACATTAACAACAATATGCTGGAAAGACAATTTGAAAATGGATGACATTTCCTTCATTATATAAAAAAAAAAAAAAAAATCAAGAAATATCTTAAAGTACAATGCAGTCTCTGTTAGTATAATATACATATGCCTACACAGAATACCAGTTAGCACCACTATTATTCAAGCTTACACACCAACAACTAAAGTCAAATATTATGAAAATGAAGAATTATACCAAATTCTTCATTCTGAAATTGGCAATACTTGCAATTAAGACATATTGATAATACCTGATGATTGTACTGTGAAAGCTGGAAACAAAGAGGGAAGGATCAGTGTTTGAAAATATTACTATGCTGACAGAAATGTTGCTGGAGATCATATGATAGAATTTTGTAAGACCAACAGCTTATTCATTGTAAATATCTTTTGTGACAAAATAAAGTGACTATAAAGATTAATAAGGAGCTCTGGTAGCCTAGTGGTTATGAGTTGGGCTGCTAACCTCAAGGTCAGCAGTTCAAAACTACCAGATGTTCTGTGGAAGAAAGATGATGCTTTCTGTTCCCATAACAACTTACAGTATCATAAATCCTATGCTGAATTGCTGTGAGTTGGAACTGACTCCAGGGTACACAGCCACCACCATACACATTAATGTCACCTGGTGGAATAGAAATCAAATACATTGCATATTTGAAAAGAGACGATGAAGAAGCCAAGGGTTGGCTGTAAATCTGACTATTAATTGCTCATATGAAAGTTCAGGTTGAAGCTGAAGAAAATTAAAACATGTACACAAGAGCCAAAATAAGACATTGAATATATCCCTCCTGAATCAGAGACTTTCTCAAGAACAGGTTGTATGCATTAGACATTAATTAACAAGACCAGAGGAGTTCTTGGATAACATCAAACCCATCATACATGATTAAAACAAAAGGTAATTAAAAAGACAGAAAAGAAAGAAATAAAAAAGTGGAAATTGGAAGAGACTCTAAAACCAGCTAAACACCTGGAAGAAATGATGAAGTAACTGAGCTGAACAGAAAATTTCGAAGGGCCACTCAAGCAGACAAAATAAAATATAACAATGAAATATGTAAAGATCTGGAGTTAGAGAACCAAAAGGGAAGAACTGCCTAGCATTTCTCAAGCTGAAAGAGCAGAATAAAATTTTAAGCCTAAATTTGCAATATTTAAAGATTCTTTGGGCAAAATATCAAATGAGGCAGGAAGCATCAGAATATGGAAAGAATACACAGAGTCACTGTACTAAAAATAATTGGTCTATATTCAACACTATCAAGAGGCATCATATTACCAATAGCCGATGGTATTGAAGGTATCTACAGAGAAAGCATTAATAACAGAATGCCAATTGAAATATTTCAACAAACTAAAGCATCGCTGGAGATACCTATTAATCTATGCCAAGAAATTTCGAATGCAACTACATAACCAACAAGTTGTAAGACATGAACATTTGTGACCATTTCAAATAAACTATTTAAAATGCAATAAAATGCAGAAATCACCAAATAATATAATTAAAAACACATGCAAGTAAAATTTTGCAGCGATAATTAAAAATGCTTTCAGCAGTACATCAGCAGTGAACTGCTAAAAATTTTAGCTGAATTCAGAAGATGACAAGGAACTGCTGAAAATTGAAGCTGAATTCAGAAGAAGACAGAAAACTGGGAATAATCACTGCTGATATGAGAAGGATCTTGAATGAAAGCAGAGAACACCAGAAAGATGCTTCTTTGGCTTTATTGACTATGCAAAGACATTTGACTGTATGTTGTTGTTGTTAAGTGCCATCGAGTTGGTTCTGACCCATAGCCATCCTGCATAGGGTTTCCGAGAAGGGATTGGTGAGCTTGAACCACTGACTTTGCTGTACAAATCTACTTTGCACTCCAGGGCATTAACCTACAGCACCACACCAGAACTCCATTTGACTGTGTGGAACATAACACATTATAGATAACATTGGCAGAAATGGGTATTTCAGAACACTTAATTATGCTTATGAGGAAACTGGGAGTCCTTGTCTGGCATTGTGGGTTAATGCACTGGACTGCAAAGTCTGTTTGAACAACAAGGTTGGTGATTCAAGTTCACCAGCATCTCCTCAGAAACCATAAGAGGGTCACTATGGGTTAGAACTGACTCAATGGCATACAACAACAATGCACAACAATGAGGAACCTATACATAGAGGCAGTTTTTCAAAAGAACAAGAAGATACTGGATATTTAATCATCAGGAAAAGAGTATGCCAGGATTTTGTCCTTTAACCAAAATAAATTTTAAATGCAAATGTAGGCATAAACATGTGATTCAGTAAAGATAATCCCCTAAAGTTAGTTAAAGATGAGGTAGAAAGGACTTTCACATAATATGAGAAACTATTACATGCTAATTCTTTTCAGCACATTTCGTTTGAATATGAGTCATCTCTGCCCACCCCATATCCCAGGATGATCAAGTCAATCAGAGTAAGTCAAGCTCTATTATCCTGGTGTAGTGCTATAGTATAACCATGGACTGCCCACTATAAGGTCAGTGGTTTAAACCTACCAACTGCTCTTTGGAAACCCTACAGGGTTGCTGTGTGTTGGAGTTGACCTCACAGCAATTAACAACATGAGTTAGGTCAACTTGTTCTACATTGTTAAAGACTGCCAGTCAAGTTCTTCCAAAAATTTTTTGGGAAAGCTAAAGAGAAAAATTTTCTTTCTTCCTCGGGAATTGTAGTCAACTTGCTATAATATAAAGAAAGTCTATATTGGGATAAAATCAGGCATAAGCAAGTAAATGGAAAGAGTGTAAGACAGCACAATAAAGAGGAGGGAAAGAGTAATGAGACAGAACAACTTAGGGACCCAGTATGATTAAAAGTTTGATATCATCTAAAACTCTGTATCTGGTTTTACTCCGAAATTATTCCAAAGTCACTGCTGTCCACCAGATTCCAGTTCATAAGTCCCCTGTAGCACAGAGTTGAACTGCTCCAGAGGTTCTTAGGAATACTAGTTCATCTTTCTCCTGCTGAGGGGCTGGTGGATTGGAAGCCACAACCTTAAAGTTAACAGTCAAATGCTTAACCTAATGTGCTACTGCCTAACTGCCCGTAAAAGTCTTGATCTAACTTTACCTAAACATCTCCAACCAGATTGATTTACCAGTTGTGAGTGACAGACTTCAATTTTATTATTTTTTTTTCCGTGAATACTTCTGCAGTGTGTAGAAATGGTTTACTTTGCTGTACTCTTTGAAAATCAGTTTTGAAATTTACAGGTAATAAAATAAAAATAGAGCTCTACCATTATAAAATAAAATTATGAATGATATTCAAAGATTACCCTTTTAGTATAACACAGAACCACATTTTCTGGAAATGCAAGCAAGTTAGGAAGTAAAATCTGAGTGCAAAGAACAAAGTCTAATCAGGTGCAAAATCACAGGAAAATTTCACAAGCAAACAAGGTAACTAAAATCTTTTTCAGTTTGTGGTTATGAAAATCAAGAATCACTTTAAAATACCAGTGCATAATTAATATCACTTGAAAGTGACAGTTAGCTTTTTGGTTTATTCTTTAGAGTGCTTTTAATACAACTTTATAGACTGTAAATGAACAGAAACATTGTGTGTAGGAGTACAATTTTAATATAGAATCAGATTGACCAGGTAATGTTTGAGTTGTGCTCAGTGTGGATAATGAGTCATAAGAAGGGTATTTCAAGTTGTAAGGACTGTGCATGTCATGAATATCTTTATTCCATACATTAATACACAGAAAAGTAAATTTTCTCTTATGAAGACAAATTGACTATTCAAAGTGATTTCTAATTTCTGCCTCCTCAAAGAGGAAACAATAGTGGTTCATTAACTACCACTTCAGAATTTATTCCTTAAATATGTTTCTTTGTCAGTATCTCAGGAGCTTTACCACATTAAGCTTTCACTGGCTCTGCAAAGCATTTAAAACATAAGTAGGACAAAGAATGAGATTTAAAGTTTCTTCATAAATGATGTACATTCAATTCTTTTTTATTATACTTTAAAGAAAATTTGTACTTGTTCCTGGGAAGCATTTCATAGCATGAGACACTAATTTAAACCATAAAAGAGGAGTCATGAACTAACAATGCTCATGTCATTGTTAAGTATCATCAAGGCAGACTATTAGCTACCATAAGCACAACAGAAGGAAACTATGCAATCCTTCTTCTTCACATCTGTTGTTATGTTTGAAGTAGTATTGTTGCAACTGTGCTAATTCATTTCTTTTGGAAGTCTTCCTTTTTTTTTTCATGTCATTCTCCAGGTTTTTGTCCTTTTTGACACGTCCAAAGTATGAGAGAATAAGTCTAGCCATCTAACTTCTAAGGACCAATCTGGCCTACTTCTTCCAACAGACTTGTTTTTTCTCTAGCAGTCCATGGTACTTTCAACAATCCTCACCAATGCATATATTCTTTACTGGTCTTCCTTATTCATTGTACAACTTTTACATGCATATGAACTGATAGAAATACCATAGATTGGATCATGTTCCCTGAGTATTCAAAGGATCAGTGGTTGGAAAATATGGCTTTGGTAATAGAAAAGATGCTGGAGAACACATGATAGAATTCTGCAAAATCAATGATTTGTTCATTTCAAATACCTTCTTTAGACAGCATAACATGGACTTCACCAGAAGGAACACATAGAAATCAAATTGACTACATCTGTGGAAAGAGAAGATGGAAAAGCTCCATATCATCAGTGAAAACAAGGCCAGGGGC
>NW_006409042.1:533371-534345 GCF_000296735.1 Chrysochloris asiatica | reverse complement strand
ACCAAAATGGATGTCAGAAGAGACTCTGCAACTTACTCTCCAGCTTGAGGTGCTAAAGCAAATGGAAGAAATGAAGAGGTAAAAGAGCTAAATAGAATACTTAATGGGCAACTCAAGAAGATAAATCAAATATTATAATGAAATGTGCAAAGATCTGGAACTAGAAAACCAAAAGTGATGAACATGCATAGAATTTCTTAAGATGAGGTAAATGAAGAAAAAAAATTCAAGCTCCAACTTGCAATATTGACGGATTCTATAGAAAAAAATTTGAATGATGTAGAAAGAATCAAAAGAAGATGGAAGAAAAACATACAGTCACTATACAAAAAATAAATGGTCAATGTTTAATAATTTCAAAAGACAGCACATAATGAAGAGCCAATGGTACTGAAAGAAGTCCAAGATGCACTAAAATCATAAGCAAAGTATGAGGGCCCAAGTTGAAATCTTCCAAAACGTAATGCAACTCTGGAGACACTCTAATCTATGCCAAGAAAATTGGAAGCCAGCCATCTGGCCAACTGATTGGAAGAGATCCGTATTTTTGTACATTCAAAGAGAGGTGACCCTATAAAATGTGAAAATCATTGGACAATATCATTAATAACACATGCAAGTAAAATTTCCTAAAAATAATTTTTAAATGGCCAAAGCAGTACCTTAACAGAGATCTGCTAGAGGTTCAGGCCAGATTCACATGAGAACATGTAAGGAGGAATATCATTGCTGATGTCAGATTGATTTTATCTGAAAGCAGAGATTACCGGAGGGATGTTTACAAGTGTTTTATTGAGTAGGCAATGGCTTTCAGTTGTGTGAATCATGACAAGCTATGAACATCACTGCAGAAAATGATTATTCCGGAACATGCAATTGTGAACCTGAGGAAGCTGTATATAGACAAAAGCCAGCTGTTTGAACAGAACAAGGGGACACTGAATGACCTAAGATTAGGAAAATTGTGCTCCAGG
>NW_006409042.1:529279-533271 GCF_000296735.1 Chrysochloris asiatica | reverse complement strand
ACCATACTTATTCAATCTGTATGCTGAGCAAATAATCTGAGAAACTGGATTATATGAAGAAGATTGTGGCATCAGGATTGGAGGAAGACTCATTAGCAACCTGCAATATGCAGATGATACAACTTGCTTGCTGAAAGAGAAGAGGACTTAAAATACTTATTGATGAAGATCAAAGACTACAACCTTTGGTATAGCTTGCACCACAATGTAAAGAAAACAAAAACCATCATCACTGGACCAGTAAATATCAAGATAAATGGAGAAAAGTTTGAATTTGTGAAAGACTTCATTTTGCTCAGATCAACCATCAATAGTAATGGAAGAAGCAATACAGATATCAAAGGATGTATTACATTTTGCAAATCTGCTTCACAATTTCTCTTTAAAGTGTTAAAGAGCAAAGATGTCAGAGTTTGAGGACTAAGGTGTGCCTGATGCAAGCTATGTATTTTCAATAACCTCATATGCATGTGAAAGTTGGACAATGAATAATGAAGAGTATAGAAGAATGGAAGCATTTGATTTACTGTGTTCAAGGGAAATATTAAGAGTACCCTGGACCACCACATCTATGTCAGGAGATGTACAGCTAGAATGCTCCTTGGAAACCAGTATCACCAGCCATCATCTTTCATAGTTTAGACATAACATCAGGAGGGACCATTCCCTGAAGAAGGACATAATGCTTTGAAAAATGGAGTGTCAGTGAAAAAAGAGGAAGACCCCCAATTAGATGAAGTGGCATGGTGACAGGTACAATGTTGTCAAGTGTAGCAATGGACTGAGCAGTGTTTCGTTCTGTGGTGTACAGGGTCACTATGTACTCGACTGGATGTTACCTAACAACAACAACAAAGAGGCCTATGTGGGTTTATAAATGCAGGTCTTAATTTCCTATGGCTGGCATACAACTATAAAGTCCGTGGCTTTGTTTTCTTACATTGTAAGACACTGCAGGTTTGTTTTCAGGGATTGGTAGGGCTACTTTCTCTCTGTCCATTTTTTCGTGTGTGTGTTAGGTATAAGGGATTAGTTTTAGGATTAGCACTCTGACTACTTCAAGGCTAAACTTAGGGTTTTGTGTAGCATCAGGGTTATGTTTAGGACTAAGGTACTTCTAGCACTAGTGATGGGGGTGGAGTTAGGAACAGGGTTTTGTCTAGTTTTAGGATTAGTTAGATTTTTTTTATTTGTTTATTTTATTTTTTCTTGAAATGTAATTGGTTTCATCTTCATTTGGAAGCCTTGTATCCACACTATCCCTTTTATTATGGTTCAAACAGACTCTGTGGTCTAGCACATTATCCTGCACTGCCAAACCAGAAATGAGTTCTCATTTATAAGTAACATTTCAGGAGCTTCTCACTGTCTTTGATTTTGGAGAGTTTGATTATAATATGGCAAATATAACAACAGTTGTATTTCATTCTGTTGCACATAGTAATTATGAGTTTAAACCAATGCAACTATATATATATATATTTTTTTTTATACCTAGCGAGAGGTTTATATCTAGGTTGTCATGTAGCATTTAGTCATCCTGTCTATTAACTCTCTTCCAATCTGTGACACTTTATTATTTTTAATGACCGTGACACAGTTGAGGTAAACTGATAAACTATTTTGTAGAATCCCCTCTATTTGTCTTAGCCTCACATTTCTAATGATTAAGTGAGGTGATGAATTTTTTGTAAGAGTATTACAAAATTGACTTGCTCTTCTAATTCCATGATATAATGGATTATTTAATATCAACATGATGTGTTATTGGTGCTATTAAATTTGATCACATATTTAAGGTCTTCTGCATTTATCTATTGGAAGGATACTATTTTCCCCTTTACATACTGTACAGTTTGGAAGCTGATTATTAGGTCCAGCCCACATTCATCAGGGAGGAGTTGAGCCCCACTTCCTAGCACAAAAAAAATATCCAAGTGTCTTGACTCATGACAATTACATGCATAAGGGAACAAACCTACTGCTTGATCGTGTGCCAACCTTCTAATGAGTTTCAGATCAGAATATTTCAATCCAAAAGATTTTCATTGACAGATTTTCCATTGCCAGGTCTGCCCTCCTGATTCAGTTTAGCCTTGAGACTCTGCTGTAAGCTGTTCAGCATCATAGCAATATAAAAATATCCACTAATAGACATGTGGTATGAGGAGCATTGGTCAGGAATTGATGTGGGTGTCCTGAATGGGAGACAGGAATTCAACAGAACCACTGATGGATTGGCCAAATGGCAGCAATGATGGGCTCAAGCGTGGCAACAATAGTGAGTTTGGCCCAGGATCGGGCAGTGTTTAGTTCTGCTGTGCTTATGGTCACTATGAATCAGTATCGACTTGATGGCACCTAACAACAACAACTGAAACATTGGAGGAACAAGCACGGTGCTCTGGTTCTTACAGGAAGGTCATTGTGAGTTGGAACTAACTAGATAGCACCTAACAACATCAAGCATGAAGTTTTAATCAAGGTGCTTTTTTCTGTTTCCTTCCAAATTTTGAAATGACTATAATCAATTTATAAAATATATTAACTTATAACTACATAAAATCCTAGAGAGGATATGAAAACACATAAGAAGTGGCAACATATTTTCTCTAGGTATACAGCAAATGAACTAAGAGTAAATGACTTACAGTACAAAGAAAGCTTAAAGTGATGTTCTTACACAAGAGAAAACAACAGAGAGCAATCTACCTGTCTTAAAGAAGCAAAAAATCTATCAGGGGAGTGACTAACAATCCCACCCCACCGCACCCCCCAGAAACAATTACATTACCCAGAGATCCTCCTCAAACCAACACAGGAATCTAAACATGCCTTCCTGACAAAGTAAGGTGAATATTTGCAAGAAAATTGAATAAAAGCCATCCTATCATTAGAAATATCAAGCATAGGTAAGGCTAAAGGACAAATTGTCCTGACAAAAATGAAGTAAATAAAACCACAAATTAAACAGTGTATTTCATATCCTGTTTCTTCAAACAGCCACCAGCATGAGGGTAGATAGATATATAGACGCAGATAAGAGACTTGAAAATTCATTTCTAAAGAAATAGACCATCTTAAAAGAAATTCAAACAAACAAAGTTAAAAAACAAACAAACACAAAGATATGAAAAGCAAATGACCTACTGTGGTGTAGTGAATTATCTAATGTCTCTTCTAGCCATAGACTGTAACTCCCATTAGAATACCATTTTTGTCTTGCTGGGTCTGGATAAAACAAGGTGGGAAAAGAGAACGTAGGATGGTATGATTCAGCTGTGGATATCAGCAGAGTTAATTATAATTATAAAATCTTGAACTTCTAGCATGGGTTTTAGAAAAAACTCAGAAGTTGAAGTGGGGGTATCACTACCATCAGAGAAGAAGAACCAGGATTGGAGCTCATCCTTTGTACCCAGAAATCTCTGCACATTGAATTTCCTTGACTCAGAGACAGAAAGCTATAACACTCAAACGGTGACACATAAGCAGAAGCAGAACTAATGGCCAGAGCATGAGACAGATCAGTGGGTTTCCCAGAACACAGATCAAGTAAATTTGAGTGCAATGACTCCAGGCATTTAAGTGGAGGAGCTGGGTTTGCTGACCCTTGAAGCTAGAGTTGAGTGCCTTCAGCCTGAGGCTTATGGTGTAGTGGTGTGTTCTGTGGGTATTAATCAGAAACTGAATGGAAGAATTGTAGCATGTTAACTTCACTAATAAGACTCAAAACTGTTAGTATGGTATCAGAGCTCTATCAGACCATTGCAACGGATCATTGAATCCAACTGAGGAGTAGTGGGAGGAATGGCACATGCCACACATTTATTACAGTTTAGTGTCAAAAGTGGATTTTTTTTTTTTTTTTTGCAATGGCTGCAGACTCATGAAAGTATGGGGTTTTGTAAGAGGAAGTATGAAAGGACATTTAAAAATGGTTACTTTGATTATTTTTAACAGATGGTTGAAAGGTATTTAAGTGATGTGCT
>NW_006409042.1:526390-528872 GCF_000296735.1 Chrysochloris asiatica | reverse complement strand
ACCCAGGGACTTATGGGAAAAGAGATGTGACTTTTTTTTTTTTTTTACTTTTTTCTCTCTTCTCCTGTGCCCTCCCCTGTCACACCATTTCTGTGCCCAGCCCAGGTGTTTTCACACAGGTTGGAGTGCACCCCCAAAAGGGTCCAGTGTTGCACCCACCAGGTACAATTTTCCCACTGAACAAAGTGAAGTAGCTGAAAGCTTTGTCAGCTGTAGAAACTAATACTCTGGTGGCTTCTTATGACGTTTGACTCTGGGAATAAGCCCTGAAGTTGACTCTTCTACTTGGGTGAAAGCTTTTTTTCCTGCCTTATCTAAAAAGAGATAACAGGTCTCACCATACAGCCAAACAATATTTGCACCCTGTAAAACCCCAACATAAAGAGCAAGAACCAACATTAACTACTACATATAAGGATGCAGTTATTTTGACAAGTATGCTGCACATACACAGGTACCTAACAGATCTTCAGAGATAAAAATGTGAACAATCTTTCTTCCATTCATTCCTTAATCTCTGTCTGTGCACCTCCATGGTGGTGACTAGAGGGGGTGCCTGAGCGAGTGGACACCCCCATGCACCGCTGTAGGCTTCTACTATGCATGCACACTGACCTGCACAGCAGACTACTGGTCTAGTTAGCTACATTTTCATTGTGTTTTTGCTTTTACTTTTATTTCTGTTATTTGTCTTTTTGATCTTACTTTTTCCCCTGGGGGTGAGAGGTTTCTCTCCCTATGTTACTCAGGAAGAGACAGCAAACGTGGCCATATAGCCAAGCTACAAGCTTACCCTATAATATCCCGCCATCTGAACAGGAGCCCATACCAGCTGCTACACATGACATATATAACCAACACTTGCTAATATTGCTCACAGTTGAGTAATAAGAGATATGATAAAGGACGCCTATCTCCAGATCACATCCACCAAAAGGCACTCAGTAAACTTAACAATACAGCAACTTATATTCATTTAGTCACTGAAAACACATCTAACTATTGAAAATGTCCAGAAGTAACAGTCTTTATTTTAAGTTGGCCACCCATATACATATTTAGGGATGTAGATGGAAAACTAAGCCCACAAAGGACTGCTGGGAGAACAGGACATTTATGTTTAAAGGGAGGACCTGCAGGAAGAAAAATGAATGGCATTTTGAATTTTAAACAAGCAGTTTTCTGTTGGATGCACTGAGGCAGGAAATGTCTATGCTGGTGAGAGAAAACCCCATTCTAGGACTGAAATTTAAAGGAAGCTGGCAAGAAGACAGTGCTTTCTGGCTGAGAATTATGATGGAGTAGTGTATCCAGTGAGCATTTATAAGCAGATGACTGGAAGAACTTACCCTGAGCATTTTCTAATCCTGTATTGTAAGCTGTTAAATTCCCTAATAAACCCCATAACTATTAGTATGGTGTCTGATTTCTGTGTGGCCATTGCAATGGATTATTGAACCCAATATTGGAGTAGAAAGGATCTGGGGAGGAATGGTTGTAGGAGGAATGTAGATGTAATTCATCGACAAATATATATATACTTTCAAATTCCACAACAGAACTAAATTATAGGGGGGTCATCATTGAACAAGTTCCCCTCCTTCCTTTATATAGTATCAACAAGCTTTTTAATTCTTTAATCTTGATTATGAGTCAACAGTCAAAAATCAATATTTTGTGAAAGCCTATATTGAGACTATTTCTCTGAGAATAGGAGGAACAAAAAGAAGCTGGGAAAGAAAATAGAAACAGAATATTGCAAGAGTTGGTTCAATTTCCAATTAATGGTTTATAAAAATAATCAGGGAAAACAGATAAGAAATTATAAAAACATATACAAATTAATGAATACCAATATAATTAATAACATGTCCAATAGAAAACAAACCACAAAAAAATGTGATTTCAGGAACTATTATTCTAAAATTCCATAACCCAGAAAAAGTCATAAAATCGCTAACAAGGAAAAACAGTAAAAGCAGATCCCATATACTAGAATTGCATTAAGAATGTAATCAGACGTTTAGAAAGAACCTCTGAGATATTTAATACAAGATTGCATGTATTCAGACTGCTACAATGTCTATATTAGAATTCTTTAGAGGATGAGCTCACCACTCATTTGTCAGTCTTTTGAACTGTGATGGCTTGCATATTGCTGTGATTCTGGAAGCTATGCTACCGGTATCTTAAACACCAACAAGGTCAGCCATGGTGAGCAGCATTCAGTTGAGCTTTCACAATAAGTCAAATTAGGAAGAAGGACAGGCAGATTACTTACAAATATTTAGTCACTGAAAATCTTATGAATAGCAGTAGAACACTGTCAGCACCAGAATATTGAATATTAAAACTTGAAGACCATCAGAATACTGTCAAATGTACTGCTAGAAGATGAGACTTTCATGTTAGAGCCAATCAAAATATGACAAAAGAAGAGCTGCCTCCTCAAAGTAGAGTTGACTTTATGAGGAAAATGGAG
>NW_006409042.1:522746-525423 GCF_000296735.1 Chrysochloris asiatica | reverse complement strand
GATAACCGCACCAAAAATAAATGGTTGATATTCAACTATTTCAATAGGTAGCATATGGTTAAGAGCCAATGATACTGAAGAAAGAAACACAAGGTACATTTGAAGGTATTGGCAAAGAGTAAAACTCTGGGAATTGGTGGAATACAAATTGAAATCTTAACAAACTGATGCAGCACTGGACACAGTCACTCATCTATGCCAAGAAATTTGGAAAAAATTACCTAGCCAACTGACTGGTTGTTGTTGTTAGGTGTCATCGAATCGGTACTGACTCACAGCAACCCTATGCACAGCAGAACGAAACACTGCCCGATCCTGGGCCAACCTCACTATTGTTGCCACGCTTGAGTCCATCGATGTTGTCACTTGGCCAATCCATCTCATTTGGGATCTTCCTCTTTTTCTCTGAACCTTCACCGTACCAAACATGATATCTTTCTCCAGTGACTGATCCCTCCTGACAATATGTTCAAAGTATGAGAAAAGAAATTTGGCCATCTTGGCCTTCAAGGAGCACTCTGGTTGCACTTCTTTCAAAATGGATCTATTTGTTCTTTTGGCAGCCCATGGCATTTTCAATATTCTCCTCCAACATCAGAACTCAAAAGCATCATTCTTCTACAGTCTTCCTTATTCATTGTCCAGCTTTTGCATGCATATGAGGTTATTGAAAACACCATGGCTTGGGTAAGGTGCACCTTAGTCCTCAAGATGACATCTTTGCTCTTCAACACTTTAAGAAGGTCTTGTGCAGCAGATTTGCCTAATGCAATACGTCGTTTGAGTTTTTGGCTGCTGCTTCCATGAGTGTTTATAGATTGATCTAAGAAGAAAGAAGTTCTTGACAACTTCAATCTTTTCTCCATTGATAAGAATGTTATTGGTCCAGTGGTGAGGATTTTTGTTTTCTTTACATTCAGATATAATCCATACCAAAAGCTGGTAGAGATCCATATTTGTGCCACTACCAAAGAGAGGAGACCAAATGGAATACAGAAATTATTGGACAATATCATTAATAGCACATACAAGTAAAATTTTGCTAAATTTCACTCAAAAACTGCTGTAATCATACACTGACAGAGAAATTACAGAGGTTCAAGCTGGATTCAGAAGAGGATGTGGAATGAGAGATATCAGTACTGATGTCCGATGGTTCTTGGCTGAAAGCAGAGAATACCATACAGATGTTTAAATGTGCTGAATAGAAAATAAATACATGGCTAAATAAGAAAATAAAGCATTTAAAAAAAAAACCTGTGCACATGTGTGTGTAATAAATGTATTTTACATGCATGTAATGTGTGTTTACATACATTTAAAATATAATCAGTTTTGTGTTGTGGACACTTGTGAATGGAGAAGAGAGAGATAGTCATGGTGAAAACCTCAAGGATTCACACAAAATTCATATCACAAACATAGACTTCCATAGAATTTAAATATTATCATGTGACCATTTATGATATAAAAATGGAAGGTATTTATCACCATTGCATTTTTAAATCTATAGACATAAATGTGGAGATTCAATTCTTAGTAAATGACTAGCAAAATACATTAAATTATGCTAAGAATCACATTTAACCAAGTGGACCCCAGTACCCTTTTACATACATAAAGTGTCTTCATATTTATGATAATAAAAATAGGCATTGCAAAGTAAGGTTTAAGTGTATATAGTCCTGCTATTCTGGGGCAAGAAAGCAAGTTGTATTCTTTCTATTATTATTATTATTATTATTATTTCCAAGCAAACAAGACTCACTTTATTAGTGTCTCAACAACGAACAGTGAAACAGATTCTGCACAGTTCCTAACAGCCTTACCTGAACTCAGCATAGGAATGTTTGGAGGTACAAACTGGGAAAAAAAATGTGTTTGTTTTTTTTTTTTTTTCAGTATTTAGGGCATTTGTAGGATTCTAGTTAAAAAAAAAAAAAAAACTTGGCTTTTTTAGTGGATCCAATCAAAATTAAATCTTGGATAATTTCAATCTTTTCTCCATTGATCATCATGTAATTTATTGGTCCAGTGGAACTGTTATTTTCTTTGCATTGAGGTGCAACTCATAATGAAGGCTGTGGTCTTTAATTTTCTTCAATAAGTATTTTCAATCTTGCACACTTTCAGCAAGCAACATATCATCTGCATTATCTCAGGTTATTAATGAGTCTTCCTCCAATCCTGATACAATGTTCTTTTTTATATAATCCATCTTCTAAGATTATTTGCTCAGTGTATAGATTGAATAATTATGGTGACAGAATAGAATTCTGGCACACACCTTTCCTGCTTTTATACTATTCAGTGTCCTCTTGTTCTGTTTGAACAACTTCCTCTTGGTCTATGTACACATTCCTCATGAGCACAATTAAGTGTTCTGAGATTAGTCATTACCCACAGTGTTGTCCATGGCTTGCCATGACCCACTACACAAAGGCATGGATCATGTCAAGCTATGGACAACACTATGGATAATGAGTATTCTTAGATACTTAATTTTCTCATGAATAATTATACATAGACTAAAAGGCAGTTGTTTGAACAGAATAAGGGAGCATGGAATGGTTTAAAATTAGGAAAGGTGTGACCAGGTTTATATTCTTTCACCTTATATTTTTAAATGTTTGTGCTGAGTAAATAATCCACAAACCTGGATTATATGAAGAAAAAA
>NW_006409042.1:507022-519316 GCF_000296735.1 Chrysochloris asiatica | reverse complement strand
TATATATATATAAAAGCTTCTCTAGTTTTACTTCTCTATAGAACCAGCCTAAGACAACATTCTTATCTGCAGTTCTGTTGTTGTTGTTGTTAGGTGCCATCGAGTTGGTACCTACTCTTAGCGACCTTATTATGCACAGCAGAACAAAACACTGCCTGATCCTGGGCCAACCTCACTATTGTTGCCACGCTTGGGACCATTGATGCTGTTACTTGGCAAACCCATCACACTGGGGGTCTTCCTATTTTTCTCCAAACCTCCACCTTACCAAACATGATATCCTTCTCTAGCGACTGGTCTCTCCTGACAATATGTCTGAATTATGAGAGAAAAGTTTTGCCATGTTGACCTCCAAGGAGCACTCTGGCTGCACTTCTCTCAAAATGGATCTATTGGTTCTTTTGGCAGCCTATGGCACTTTCAATATTCCCCTCCAACACCATAACTCAAAAGCATCAATTCTTCTATGGTCTTCCTTATTCACTGTCCAGCTTTCACATGCACTTGGTTAGCACTCATGATCATTATTATTGCTAGCAGAACTCCATTTTCTTATTGTAAATGTTCAATTATGTCAAAATAATTAGAAGAGATCTCACAGCCAAATTAGCATTTGACAATTTGTGTAGCTAAAATGCAATCTCCATGACAACTAATTACCTAAAAATCATGTCAGAGATAAATCAGTTGATTTGTTGTTCAGTAAAACACACCCACGTAAAGAATGCATGCTGACTTTTTAAGATATCTTAATATATTTAAGCAATTACAAATAACATACATTTGCCAAAAAAACATTGAGAACTTAATATGAAACAATTTAATAGCTGAGAAAGTAGGCTTTCAAATACTGATCAAAGATATCATTCAAAATTTATTAATGTACTTAACATTAATATTTATAATTGTATAGGTATGCAAGTGCACATTTAAGCATGTTGTGGTTGTTACATGCTGTTGAGTCAGTTCCAATCCATAGTGGCCCTATATATACATCCATAGGTTTCTAAGCAGTGGCATGTGAGTTTGAACTGTGGACCTTGCAGGTCAAACCAACCTTGCAGTCAAGTGCATATACAACATGCAGGTATAGAAAATTAAGCAGTGATTCACATATATGTTATGATTACATAATAATGTAGCATATCTGGTTATAGGTAAAAGGAACATTAACTAGGCTGCTGCTGCTGTTGTTAAGTGCCATTAAGTCAGTTCTGAGTGATTCACAGCAACCCTGAATGGGGTTTCTGAGGAACTGGTGGGTTTGAACAGCCAATCTTACAGGTAGCAGTCCAGTGCTTATCCTACAACACCACACCTGGGAGGAAAAAAAAAAAGTAGCAGATGAAATTGTTGAATTCTTGCCTAATTTCCAATTTCCAGTTCTGTAAGTCAATCTTTAGAGATGAAGGAAACCATCAATATTTGAGAATTCATTCCACTTTCATCTGAATTTCATGTGACATAAACAAAGCAAAGAAATTAAATTCAGTCTCATAAATAGAGAAATAAAAGTTGAAATGAAAATCCAGAGAATAGAATGCAAATACAGTGTAACAGCATAACTCTGCATGAGTGACAGGAATCAGATGATAAATAACCTCCTAGAATTTATCTTACATACTTTCTTCAACACCTCATAAATCATAGCATTGCTACTTTTTCTAATTCCAATGTGTTAAACAGCCCTTCATGTCTTAATTTCTTTCTTAAGTGTCAATGTAATATAGCATAAATCTACATAACCCATTACTAAACAAAGCAATGTAAAGTGTTACTAGTAACTGATGCAACGTGTACAATGAGTTGCTTCTTGCTTCACACTCATTTGTTTTACAGAGTGAATCCACTTTATATTGATAAATTAATAGCTTTTAATTCTGCATGGATAGATAAATCAAAACTACTTGGCTGCAAAATAAAATAAAATAAAAGATGGCAAGACCAAATATTTTTGTGTTGCATTGTTGTTGTTGTCAGGTGCCATCAAGTCGGAACCGACTCACAGCGACTCCATGCACAGCAGAACGAAACAATGTCCCATCCTGGGCCAACCTCTCTACCACTGCCACACTTGAGTCCATCAATGATGTCACCTGGCCAATACATCTCGTTAGGGGCCTTCCTCTTTTTCTCTGACCCTCCACCTTACCCAACATGACATCCTTCTCCAGCGACTGTTTCCTCCGGACAATATGTCCAAAGTATGAGAGATGAAGCTTAGCCATCCTGGCCTCCAAGGAGCACTCTGGCTGCACTTCTTTCAAAACAGATCTATTGGTTCTTTTGGCAGTCCATGGCACTTTCAGTATTCTCCTCCAACACCACAACTCAAAGGCATCAATTCTTCTACGATCTTCCTTATTCACTGTCCAGCTTTCGCATCCATATGAGGCTATTGAAAACACAATGGCCTGGGTCAGGCGCACCTTAGTCCTCAAGCTGACATCTCTGCTCTTCAATATTTTAAAAAGTTCTTGTGCAGCAGATTTGCCTAATGCAATACGTCGTCTGATCTCTTGACTGCTGCTTCCCTGAGTGTTGATATTTGTCTGTAATTGTAAATGAGAAACTGAATTACTCATGTTAGCATAGTACAATCTTTATTGGCTTATTAGCTGATTTAAATATTCAAAAACAATACTTGTCAAATGCTCTCCCTTTATCTTTCCACACATCATGCCACATTAACTTTAAAAAATTAAAGGTCATACTGATAGATTAATTTATAATCAATATTTTTACTTTTTACATATAAAATTAGTTATTTCACTATTAAAAAAATTAATACCAGAGTTCCATAGGTGTATAAAGTTGAATTCATCTGGATCCCAGTTGCAGAATTTTACCATGCAATAGTTTATATGTCATAAAACCACAAAAGAAAAATAGAGATATGTGCGCCATAAACTATCTGTTTCCATCCAGTAGATTCTGACTCATTACTAACCCATATGTCATAGAATAGGACTAATCCATAGGTTTCTTTAGGTTGTAATTTTTATGGCAGCAGATTAACAGACATTTTTACCTGATGTCTCTGGGTATGTTTGAACTGCACATCCATGATGTTTCAGTTCAGTCTCTTTTCCATAGAAAGGACAATATCGATTTGCCTTAACTTTCTTCTGAGTTTTCTGGTTTTATGTTGCCAGACAGACATGTGAGCTTAACTTGGTAAGGCAGGTTCTTTCCAAGCATGTAGCATAGAAACTCATCATGTCCAGTTTCCCTGAGTCCACCAAGGTCCCCATATAGCATAAAGAGTTCATGCTTTTTAACATGAAGTCGGGTTTCATAATTATGAAAGTGTACACTCATGTGCATGAGTGTATGTGTATGTGTGTTTGCACACTCATACATTCACTCATATGCATACACATTTTCATTCATTGTTTTTTAAAATTTACTTCCAAAATTTTCAAGAAATATTGCCCATGTTTCTGCAAGGAAAGAAAATCTGTGTAATTTATTTTACAAATTACACAATGACTTTTTGGACAGAAATAGTCTGCTGTTTTTTTTTTTTTTTTTCCATTAATAATTTCCTTGGATTTACATGAATAAATGGAATAACTCATGGCTAACAAGCAAAAGTGATTTTAAAATGATAAAAAAAAAAAAAAAATCCTACCAATATTGTACTCATAAAATGAACAAATAAGAAAGACTATCAAATATTTCAGTTTGTCATGCTGTGGTGGCTTTCCTATTGTTGTGATATTGAAACCTATGTCACCAGTATTCTAAATACCAACAGTGTCACTCATGGTGGTTGGATTTCAGCTGAGTTTCCAGATTAAGACAGGCTAGAAAGAAAGAAGGAACACAGTGGCTCCATATGTTAAGAACTGGATTTCGAACCAAAAGGTCTATGGTTTGAGCCCACCAGATGCTCCATGAAAGAAAAATGAGGCTTTCTGCTCCCACAAAGATTTAAAACCTTGGAAACCCTATTCAAGGTTGCTATGAGTCAGAAACAATTCATTGACACTTTGCAAACAACAAGCAAAAAGGAAAGGTAGAGTACTTCTGAATATTTACCCACCAAGAAAACGTTATGAAGAACAGCTGAACATTTTCAGGTACTGGAAAATGAAAATAATGTGTCTAGTATCAGAATATTGTCAGATACAGACAGTTCCAGAAGACAAGTCCTTTAGGTTGGAAGGCATTCAAAATACAACTGGGGAAGTTCTGCCTCCTCAAGATAAAGTTGACTATAGTGATGCAAAAGTGGTAAAGTTTTTTGGACATTCATTTGCTGATTGGGTGCAACACAAAATAAGGAGAAAGAACTACAACTTTCCATTAATTATTGGAACATGAAATGTGTTAGGAAATAATCTAAGAAAGTTGTCAAAAATAAGATGCATACACATTGCTATCCTAGGCATTATTGTTGTTGTTGTTAAGTGCCATCAAGTCAGTTCCATCCCATACTGACCATTTATAGGGTTCATGAGGAATGGGTGATAAGTTCCAACTGCTGATCTTGTGGTACAAACTGACCTTGCAATCCAGCACATTAGCCAGCAACACTAAACCAGGACTCCATCCTAGGCATTAGTGTACCGAAATGGATTGGGATTGGCCATTTTGAATAAGAAAACCATATGTTTACTATGTCAGAAAGACAAATTGAAGAGGAATGGTATCACATGCATCATTAAAAATTGCATTTCAAGATCCATTGTAAAGTACAATGCTATCTGTCATAGGATAATGTTGATAGTTGACCCAAGAAGAATGAAGTCCTTGACAACGTCAATCTTTTCTCCGATGATAAGAATGTTGTTTATTGGTCCAGTGGTGGGGATTTTTGTTTTCTTGACATTGGGATGTAATCCATACCAGTTGAACTCTTAGATTTTCATCAGTAAATGTTTTAAGTCCTCTTCACTTTCAGCAAATAAGGTTGTATTATCTGCATATCACAGGTTGTTAATGAGTCTTCCTCCAATCCTGATGCCACATTTTTCATCATAGAACCCAGCTTCTTGTATTATTTGCTCAGCATACAGGTTGAATAAGTATGGTGAATGAATATAACCTTGTGGCACACCTTTCCCAATTTTAAAACATTCAGTGTTCCCATGCTCTGTTTGAACAACTGCTTCTTGGTCCAGGTAAGATTCCTGTACCTACTCTTGCTATCCCATGAAAGGATTCGTCTAACATTCTGCTTGCCAGCAAATGTAACAAAAAACCTATTCTGCTTCACAATTCGCTAAGAACGTAATACCAATAATGCCATTATGGTCTATATATTCAATTCCATTAAGATTTTTTTTTTTTTTTTTTTCAAATTCATTCTGGACTTAAATTGTTATCTTTTAAGTTTTTGCACCAGCACAGTCTGTCAAAAAAAAAAAAATAATAATAATTTTCTACATCCTAAATTTAAATGAAATGGCAATTTGTGTGTTTGGTTTTGGTGATATATTGTTGTTGTTATTATGTGCTGTGGAGTAGGTTCTGACTCATAGCACCCTGTACAGGGTTTCCGAGGCTGTAAATCTTCATGGGAGCAGAAAGCCTCATGTTTCTCCAAGTAACAGCTGGTAGTTTCGAACTGCTGACCTTGCGGTTTGAGGCACAATTCGTAACCACTATGCTACCATAGCTCCTTTTGGTGATATATAAGAGGAATATATTTCAGCTTCAATCTTTCTCAACTAAATTGCCTTGTAGAACAGGTAAGGTTTTGTTTCATCAGTAAATTTAGTAGAAGTAACTCTGAGAAAAAGAAAGACACAAATAAATGGAAGTCTACAATACCCCTAAATTTTTTTATGATATGGTCCTATATGATCAAAGATAATTTAGTATGTGTACAAAGATGCAGTAAACATTAGTGATTATGCTTTTGGAATCCATAGTATTTCTACTTCTCTTTAATGAAATCATGCTTTTTATTTCTATCTCAAGAAAAAAAATATATTTTACTTGTATAATACATTTTAATTGTCAAGCCAAATTCACATAGACTATTTAGTTTATTTCAAGAACAACCATTTGATGCTATAATTCAGGTCTTATGTACCATACACAGATGGGGACACTTTAGTTAAGAAAACAAACCAATATTTCACATATAAATTCTGTCAATGCCCAGATTCAGAATTCTAAATTTAAATAATGAATAAGATCTATCTTGCTTTCTCATTCAAACAATAAGTTTAATATGATTCATTTCTCATATTCTAAATTTAAGAAGAGTTGTTGCAATGATAATTATATTATTTAAAAGGTCATTTTGGAGCAAAGATGAGTGATCAGATCTAAAAGAAAAATATTTTGTATTTCTTAACCTTTTTGCTGACCTCAAGTGAAATCCATCCAAAAAGTATAAATATTTCTATAAAGCAATATAAAAGTGAATTGACTTGATTTTATTTTAACTTTTGAAACTAAGAAAAACAACTTAGAAAAAATATTGAAGAAAGAACTATATCTTTTCCCCCTTAGAATTAAGCAAAAGTTGAAAGAAGTAAAATATAAAACATTAAGGAGAAGAAAAAAATGCTAATGATACACATATCCCTGCTTTTCTAAGACTGGTTGACATACACATTTTGTTTCATTATATGAATTTTCTGAACATCAGAAATCTCCATTTTTAATTTTAATAAAGAAGTTAACACCAGATTCAAAGCTTCAATTTCCTTCTTCTTTTTATTTGTATCACTCCTTTTTTTCTGGTGTCATACAGAAAAATGGTAGGTGATTGCATTTCAAACAAGAATATTTTCTAATCCTCATCATTCATGCTTCTTAAATTTTGTTGAAATTATTACTAAATACAATTAATCAAAAAACATGTATTTAATTCATACGCGGTTTAAGGCCCCATAACAGAATTACATTTACTGATGAAGATCAAAGAGCACAGCCTTCAGTATGGATTACATCTCAATGTAAAGAAAACAAAAATCCTCACCACTAGACAAATAAATAACATTCTTATCAACAGAGAAAAGATTGAAGTTGTCAAGGACTTCATTCTTCTTGGATCAACTATCAATGCTCACAGAAGCAGTCAAGAAATCAAACAACTTAACTGCATTAGGCAAATCTGCTACACAAGATCTTTTTAAAGTGTTGAAGAGCAAAAATGTCAGCTTGAGGACTAAGGTGTGGCTGATCCAAGCCATGGTATTTTCAATAACTTCATATGCCTGTGAAAGCTGAAAAGTGAATAAGGAAGACCATAGAAGCATTGATGCTTTTGAGTTATGGTGTTGAAGGGGAATATTGAAAGTGCCATAGGCTGCCAAAAGAACCAATAGATCTGTTTTGAGAGAAGTGCAGCCAGAGTGCTCCTTGGAGGTCAATATGGCAAAACTTGTCTCTCATAATTCAGACATATTGTCAGGAGAGACCAGTCGCTAGAGAAGGATATCATGTTTGGTAAGGTGGAGGTTTGGAGAAAAATAGGAAGACCCCCAGTGTGATGGGTTTGCCAAGTGACAGCATCGATGGTCCCAAGCGTGGCAACAATAGTGAGGTTGGCCCAGGATCGGGCAGTGTTTTGTTCTGCTGTGCATAATAAGGTCGCTAAGAGTAGGTACCAACTCGATGGCACCTAACAACAACAACAACAGAACTGCAGATAAGAATGTTGTCTTAGGCTGGGTTCTATAGAGAAGTAAAACTAGAGCAGCTTTTATATATATATTGTTGTTGTTAAGTGCCGTTGAGTCGGGTCTGACCCATAGCGACCCTGTACAGGGTTTCCGAGGGTGTAAATCTTTACGGGAGTAGAAAGCCTCATCTTTCTCCCGCAGAGCGGCTGGTAGTTTCAAACCGCTGACCTTAAGATTCGCAGCCCGATTCGTAACCACTACGCTACCAGAACACTCTCTCTCTCTCTCTCTCTCTCTCTCTCTCTCTCTCTCTCTCTCTCTCTCTATATATATATATATATATATATATATATATATATATATATATATAGCAGTGCAGTGGTTAGGCTGTTAATCTCAGTCAGCAGTTTGAGACTGCCAGTGGCTCTGTGGGAGAAGGATGAGGCTTTCAGCTCCCCTTAAGATTACTGCCTCAGAAACCCTACACCGGGTTGCGATAAGTTAGAACTGAGATGACAGTACATAAAAAGAACAACAACAAATACATACATATATATTTGTTGCTGTTGTTAAGCGTTGTCAAGTAGGTTCCGACCCATATTCACCCTGTATAAGGTTTCTGTGAATTGTGTGGTGAATTTGAACTACTAACCTTTCAGTCACAAACTGACCTGTGGTCCAGTGCATAATCCCACATTATATTCCCCCATAAAAAGAGAAGTTTATGTCAAGGAAATGGCTCACAGTTGTAAAGATAGGAGAGTCCTAAGTGCAGGCCAGGTAAACAAAGAGCAGTGAATGGGCAAAGAAGACAGGAATCCCAAGTAGGGACTGAGAGTAGGAAATAGGTGCTGGAGAAGTGGCCATGAGTAGGGTAAAGGGCAACAAAGACCTGGGGAGGAGAGCTACAGAACTGGCAGCACAAACCACAGGAACCAGGGATGCAAGGCCCTCTGGTGGGCATTTGGTTTTCCAGGCACAATCAGGAGGCAAGGCCCAGGAGGCAAACACACATTAGATCAGACTCAGATACAAAGAACTGGAGGTTGAAGGGTTACCCATATGCCAGACCCAGATCCAGTAGGGAAGACAATGAGTCTTTCCTACATGTCTATTATATTGGGAGCAGGCTACACCTCCATGGAAACATACTTTCCATTTATTGACTGGTTATAGCAAATCATGACTTCTTACAGAGTTAACTATCAACTACCAAACAACTTGCATTAACCCGCAGCGCCACACCAGGACTCCTTACAAATATATAGCAAGCTATATTAATATAAAACTCCATAATATATCAAACTCTTCTATCCTTTTGAAAAATATGTATTTCCATTTTTCTTAACTAAGTAACGTATACACAATCTAGGCTTATAAGAGGGTGATGATCAGTATGGAGAAGCTCTACTAATTTGAAAGTTGAGTTTTAAGCCTAAAATTTCTGGATTTCCTGTTTAATCCAGAATACTATCTTGAAACTGAGCTGATCGTGCTAATTTTTGGAACTGCATATAGCACATCTTTGGTAATTGCTAAAAACTTTTCTTGAATTAACTGAAATAAGAGATAAGGTACAGTCAATTTTAAAAAAAAGAAAAAACAGTCTGACTTGTCTCTTAGGAACAACTGTCACCTAGTCAGGACAGAACTATAGAAATCGCAGTTCCTAGAAATTTAAAAATGTATGAAAATGAGGAGAAATAAAAACACATCTATTTTCAATGGTACTGTTGCTTGGGAAGATTTTGTTATATCACCCATGAAGAGGTGAAACACTGAAGAAATCTCTCTTACTACCTATCTCCAAGGAATAGGTACAAGAATGCTAAAGGGAAAAATAAAATGGCTGAACTAAGTGCATGTGTATTATTTCAAGAAAGTGAAGATATTATACAGGAAGTCAGTTTTGATGACGTCATGAAAGTTGAATATTAACTATATATTTAAATGTATTCATATGGAAAGGTGCAAGAATGATTAAAACAGCAACAACAACAATCAGTATGATTTGTAGTAATCAAAATAAAAGTCACTGTGACAAATCCTGAATTCAAAATTTATTAAAATATCTGTAGTACAATATGTCTATCTTAAGTGTCATTCATCAATGAGTGAAGTATTTTAAAGAGTGATAATTCCAAATGCAAGAAGAGCCTTTCTGCTTCTGCAAAGATTTATAGCTTAATAAACTATACATGATCGCTATGAGTCAGAACCAACTCAATGGCACTTAAAAACTATAACAACAATTGCATTATTTTAAAATAATTAGTAAGTAGTTCAAGAAATGGAAAAAAAAACTTTTTCTTTTCAGCTGGTTTAGTATATGAGTTTAATTAAAAAAAAAAAAACTTGTTAGAAAGCTATAAAGAAAACATAAATATGTAATTTAACCAAATATATGCAATTATTCAGGAGAGGAACTGACAGGAAATTAAAATACTATTCCAAAAGAAGCAAAAAGAAGGAAAAATTTACTTGTTCATATTCAATACAGTTTTAAATTATGTCAGCTTTAAACTGTTTTCAGTTTTAAATCTTATTTTTTCATACAGTAAAATAGATGAGTAAAAATTCTTCTACTAGTGTTGACATTTTCTATTACCAAACGTTGTCAAATTTTCTGTATAAACACTTGACTGGTTTTTCAAAATTGGTGTTCTGGAATATCAAAGAAGCAATGTGCTTGACAATGCGTTAGGGATAATGTAAGATAGCACTTTAAATAGAAAATTCAATAGACATACAATTTATGATTTACAGTTGAAATTAAGATTTATTATGTGTCCATGAATAATATGAAAATAATTTAGTCTCAACCTGAAGAGCACATAATATTAAAACAAAATAACAATATATAGATGGAACTTGTCATCCCAATGGATGACTCAGTGAAAACTATTCATAAAGAAAATTGGAATCTAAATATATACTCCAAAAAATGATTGATTATTTGTTATTGAAAAAGTGACTGTCAAATACTATGCAAGACATATGTAGACTTCACCCATTTTTAATGACACTAGAGTGAATGCAAAAGAACTTGCTCCCATAGATAAAGAGTAACATAAAGCAATTTCAGTAGAGGTCCAGAGATGGCTGGAAATTGATGATAGGCTATTTAGACCCTTTACATTTTCTCAATGACTTTCTGCAAAGAAATAATCAACATGGTCTACTTTTATAGGAAAATTCTTGGACTTTTACCCAATCCTCCCTATCTTTCCTTAAAACCTCATGACATAGGAAGAGATAAAGAGAGAGAAAAATGATGTTTTCTCTTTTTATGGCCTCCAATTCCATTTAAATTGGTCAATTCATTTCACTCAATGCTGTTAAACTATCAGGTATACTTTTTGGAGAGAAAGTGGGGAAAACATACTGATAAAATTGCTTTGGAATATTGAAAATACTTCATAAATAGTAATGAAGTGAATGCTCATTTTCAGTCAGTTCTATCTCTTTAAAGAAATCCAAAAACAATACCATTTCACATCCGTTAAAATTTTAATGGAATTTAGAATTTTTATATTTCAGCAAGAAAATTAGATATCTTGTGAGCATCTAGATTAAGAGGTATATTCACAGAATTTTGCACTTATTATGGGTTGTAACTCACTCGACAACATTGTATGATTAGAGCAGGTCTTCCTAATCCTTATTTCCACATAAGGAAAATGGATAACTTTCTATAAACAAAATCCCTGATGGAAAACAAAATCTTCAGGACTACTGAGTTTCTACTGGGTTTGAACCACTGAACTGCGGAGTAGCAAATTGATGTTTGTAGAAATAATAACTGATTGAAATCATGCAGCTTTTTAAAGTTGCAGAGGACCAAGAAGTTTAAAATAGAATTATGGAGTGTTCCTATTTTTAAAGGGAGCATATTGGCTCTATACAATAAGCACTGTATTGTGAACTACAAGGTCAGTGATTCGGACCCACCAGCCACTCCACAGGAGAAAGATTACACTTCCCGTAAAGAAGCAAAATGTCGGAAACGCTATACAGAGTTGCTATGAGTTACAAAATACTTGTGGGCATTTATCAATAACAACAACAACATATTTGTAACCTCACTTCTCTGTCAATTTGTAGTACTGTGGTGGACAGCATGATATTCTGCTGATAGAGATATGCCACTGGCATTTCTAGTACCAGCAGGATCACCCATGGTGGACAGGTTCCACTTGAGCTTTTACATTAACAACAGACTAGGAAGAAAGAATAGTGAGCCACTGAATACCTTATAAATAACAGAGTAATATTGCCTGGTATAGTGTCAGAAGATGAGGTATGATAATTACATTTAAAACTGCAATCCTGTATTTTATACTAATTTAAACAACTTCATATTGCAACTTAAAAAAAAAAAAAAAAGATTAGCTTGACTTGTTAAAGATTTGTCCTATGATTAAATGCAACAAGCAAAAATTAAATATAATGAACATGATACAGTCACCATAGTTCTTTAAGCTCACCAGCTGCTCCTTGGAAACCCTATACAGGGTTGCTATGGGTCAGAACTGACTTGAAGGCACTTAGCAACAATAACAACAATGCTAATTGCTGGGTTATTTTTCTCTCTCTCTTCCTTCTTTCTCTCTGATATGTTCTTCTGTGATGACTAGTTGATTCTGACTTATGACTCTCCTGTTGTTGTTAGGTGCCATCTAATCAGTACCAGCTCATAGCAACC
>NW_006409042.1:504471-505887 GCF_000296735.1 Chrysochloris asiatica | reverse complement strand
AAGGCTGTGCTGTTCGATCTTTATCAGTAAATATTTTAAGTCCTCTTCACTTTCAGCAAGCAAGGTTGCATCATCTGCATATCGCAGATTGTTAATGAGTCCTCCAACAATCCTCATGCCACATTTTTCTTCATATAACCCAGCTTCTTGGATTATTTGCTCAGCATACAGGTTGAATATGTATGGTGAAAAATGCAACCCCATAGTACACCTTTCTTAATTTAAACCATTCAATGTTCCCAAGTTCTGTTCGAACAACTGCCTCTTAGTCCATCTACACAGATTCCTCATGAGCACAATGAAGTGTTCTGGAATAAACATACTTCATAATGACTTTATATAACCCTAAATCAAACTCACTGGGTTTAACAAAAGTTCTGACTCATAGTTACGCTGTATGTTTCTGAGGCTGTAAATCATTATGGGAATCCTAGTTTGACATTATAGGGTAGGACTGGACTGATAACCTGAAGGTTAGTACAAACCCACCATTTCCTATACAGTTTCACTATGAGTAGGAACCGAGTCAAGTATGCTTACCACCAACATAGGTTTTCTTAATACTTACGTCTTTATGGGAACACAAAACCTCACCTTTCTTCCATGTAATGACTGGTGGGTTTGAACCACCAACCTTGCAGTTAGAAGTCCAGTGCTTATTCTTCAGCAGCACAAGTGCCCCAAAAGACTATAGAATAAAGTAGAATTGCACCATAGGGTTTTCTAGTCTATATGTAATACTGTAGGATCAGCATTGGAGTTGGAACCACAAGGTCAGCAATTCAAACTCAGTAGCTGATACTTGGAAACCCTATATGGGTCACTATGAGTCAGAACTTACTCTATAGCACTTAAAAAGAACAATTTTAACAGGAGCAGATTTATTTATAGGAGTTTTCTCCTGAGGAGCCACTTGTGGGTTTGAACAACTGACCGTTTGGTTATCATTCGAAGACAGAAAGAAACATTATGATACCAGGATTTTTTTCTTCTGTATAAATATGTTGTTTGTAGGTGCCATCTAGTCTGTTAGATACCATCTACTGTGCATTTCAGTGATGGTGTTGGAAGAGAATATTAAAAGTATCTGCAGAAAGAACCAGCAAATTTGTGTTTGTAGAGGTATGTTCAGAATGTTCCTTGGAAGTCAGGATGGCCAGACTTTGTCTCTAATAGTTTAGACATAATATCAAGAATGGCCAATCCCTGGAGAACGATATCATGGTTGGCAAAGTGGAGAGTGAGTGAAAAAGGGAAAGTCCCCCAATGACATGAATTGGCACAATGACAGCAGCACTGAGATCAAGGGTAGAAACAATTGTGTTTTGTTCTATTGTACATAGAGTGTCTGTTAGTAGGTCTGAATCTATGGCATCTAACAACAAAACAATCTGTTCAGACTCATAGAGACCCTAT
>NW_006409042.1:502192-503756 GCF_000296735.1 Chrysochloris asiatica | reverse complement strand
ATAAGATATGTTGAGCATATATTACTGGTGCTGCCCCCCACCCCCACCTCATTCCATATACCTATCTCCTATTTAACAGGAAATGGAGCCACCAAGGTGAACTGAGTTTCAATAGTCTCAGGTTTCTCATGTCTCTTTCTGACGAGTAAGACCAGCTAGTCTTTTTATACAATTTTGAGTTTTGTTCTACTTTGTTTCCCATGTTATGAGGACGTTCTAAGATTATCACATTTAGAGCAATTGGTAATGTTATATGGACATCATCTATTTCTGCTGATCTCAGAATTATGGAGACTAATGTTCATGTTTTCCATTAGTACATTGGACTAATTGATCGAGGTGTTTTCAGTTTCCATTACTCTTTCTTCCTCTGTATATGCAAAGATGCTCATGAGCTTTTAGTATCACAATTGCTAATCAGTAAAGTAGGATGTAGAACATTGTCTTTTGGAACTACATTATGTCAATTGACCCTGGTGTCCAATAATGCTATAGTCCTGAAAACCCAGGCACAACAATTAATTGTCTCAGTGACTGAGAATTTTATCAGTTTTCCCTTCCATGTATGCTCATCACATTCAAAAATGTGCTTCAGCAAAGTACAACCATTCTGTCAAAACTTTATATATGTTTCAGTATACTCCTGGTCTCCCTTCCATACCTGTTCATATCTGTACTGTTGCTGTAGGGTTGTGTATATAACAATATCTGCCTGTATTCACTTTAACCGTTACAACCTTCTCTATGTATTCACCTGTTTTTATCATTCTTCTGCCAGTCTCACTCCTGTTGTATATTGCTTTCCCCATCAAACACATGACTACCCTTTAGCCAGTGAATCACTTTCTCCTGCTTCCCATTATTGATAACCATTAGAAAAAATTTTACCATGAAATTTTTTTCTTTTGTCTTTACAATAATATTCATCATTTTGTGATTGACTAATGTCATTCAGATAATGCCTTGCAGATTCATCTTTGTTATAAGATCTTTCAAATATTCATCATTATTCTGTAATATTTCATTATGCTCTTGTACCAAAATTTGTTTATCTAATTTTCCACTGATGGGAATATAGTCTGTTTCCATCTTTTTGCTGTTGTTAATAGTGCTGAAATGAACGTGAGTGTACATATAAATATTCATGCCATGGCTCGTATTTCTTGAGGATATGTACCAGGTAGCAGGATTGCTGTGTCACACCGTACTGTTATTTCCAAGTATTGAAGAAATGACATATCAGTTTCCACTGTGGATACACCATTTTAAAGCCCCAAAGCCCCACTAGCAGTATATTAGTGTAGCATAGTGGTTACGAATTGGGCTGCGAACATTAAGGCTAGCAGTTCGAAACTACCAGCCACTCCGCAGGAGAAAGATGAGGAGTTCTGCTCCTGTAAAGATTTACAGCCTCGGAACCCCCCGTACAGGGTCGCTATGGGTCGGAACCAACTCGACGGCACTTAACAACAACAATAACAACAACAACAGTCTCTCCACAGCCTTGCCAGGATTTGTTGCTTTCTGCTTTTTTTTAACTTTACTATTAATGTTGAAATGAGAT
>NW_006409042.1:485390-500974 GCF_000296735.1 Chrysochloris asiatica | reverse complement strand
GAAAAGCTCCATATCATTCAGCCAAAATATGAACAGGGTCTCAAGCTGAAGAAAAATTTTAAAAGTCCAGGACAGCCAAAATATGACCTTGAATATATCCAATATGGATTTAGAGATCATCTCAAGAATAGATTCCTCACATTAGATACTAATGTCTAAAGATGAGAAGAGTTGTGGGATGACATAAAGAATATCACACAGGAAGAAAGCAAAAGGTCATTCAGAAGACAAGAAGGAAAAGAAAAAATGGGTATCAGAAGAGACTTGGAAATTTGCTCTCGAGCATGAAGATGCTAAAGCAAATGGAAGAAATGAGAAGTTAAGTGAGATGCCAAGAAAATTTCAAAGGGCAACTAGAGAAGACAAAGTCAAATATTTTAATGAAATGTGCAAAGACCTGGAGTCAGAAAACAAAAAAAATGGACAAACACACTTAGCATTTCTCACACTAAGGGAACTGAAGAAAACATTTAAGCTGTAACATGCACTACTGATGGATTCAATGAGCAAAATATTGAGTGACGCTGAAAGCACCAAAAGAAGATTGATGGAATGCACTGAGTTACTGTACCAAAAAGAAATGTTCAATCATTTCATTAGGTAGCATATGATCAAGAGCCAACTGTACTGAAGGAAGAAGTCCAATGTGCACTGAACACATAGGTAAAGAAGAAGCCTCCAGGAAGTATGGGAATGCAAATTGAAATCTTTAGCAAAGTGAGGCAGCACTAGTGGCACTCATTCAGTCACACCAAGACATGTGGAAGACATTTACCTGGCCAACGGATTGGAAGAGATACATATTTGCACCTATTACAAAAAGAGCTCTGGTAGAGTAGTGATTATGAATTGGGCTGTGAACTGCAAGGTCAGCAGTTGGAAACTACCAGCTGTTCTGTGGGAGAAAGATGAAGTTTTCTGGTCCCATAAAGATTTACAGCCTTGGAAACCCTGTGCTGGATTGCTATGAATCAGAAACCGACTCCACAGTACATAACCACCATCACCATTACAAAAAGAGTTGACCCAATAGCATGTAGAAATCATGGGACAGTAACATTAATATCACATGTAAGTAAAATTGTGTTAAAGATAATTCAAAAACTGCTGCAACAGTACATTGAATGAGAACTGCCAGAGGTTCAAGCCAGATTCAGACGATGATGTGGAATGAGAGTTATTATTGATGACTTTAGATGAATCTTAAAGGAAAGTAGAGAATACTAGAAAGATTATTACTTGTGCTTTATGTACTATGCAAAGGCTTTTGATTGTGTGGATCATGACAAGCTATGGACAACATTGTGGAGAATGAGTAATTAATTGGAAACACTAAATTGTGCTAATGAGGAACCTGTACACAGAACAAAAGACAGATGTTCAAATAGAGCAAGGAAAATTGAGTGAATTAAAATTAGGAAAAGTGTGTGCCAGGGCCTTCTTCTTTGACAATACTTACCTAATCTGTACACTGAGAAAATAATCAAAAAGCTAGATAACAATTTGCTTATCTGTTTTTCTATTTCTTAAAAGAATGATGTTAGAATCTGGATTGGAATTTTATTATATGTATTGATTACTTTGAGCAGAGTCAACATTTGTACTATGTTAAATCATCATATCCATAAACATGGTATATCCTTCCATTTTTGTAAGTCTCTTTGGGTTTATTTTTGTAATAATTTTTATGTGTAGGGCTTTTCCTTCTCTGATTAAATTTATTCCTAAATATTTTATCTTTTTGTAAATGGCTATTGTAAATGGTATTGTTTTCCTAATTTCTTTTTCAGAAAATTCTTTGTTAATGTAAAAGAATTTGTCTGATTTTATATATTGATCTTGAATCCTGCCACTTCACTGAATCTTTCAAGGATTTCCAACAGTTTTCTTGCTGAATCTTTGTGATTTTCTATGAATATGATCATATAACCTGTAAATTGAGAGAAATTTGCATCTTCTTTGCCAGTTGGATGTCTTTAATTTCCCGTTCTACCTAAAAGATCTGGCTAAGACTTCTAGCAAAATATTGAGTAGTAAAACATCTTTCTGGTATTCTCTGCTTTCAGCCAAGGTCCATTGTACATCAACAATAATATCCCTCATTCTACATCCTCTTCTGAATCTGGCTTGAACTCCTGGAAATTCTCTGTTAATGTATGCTTGTAGCCATTTCTGTATTATCTTTAGTAAATCTTTACTCACGTGCAATATAAAAGATATTATATGATGTTTTCCACATTGCTTTGGGTCATCTCTCTTTGGAATGAGCACAAATACGATCTTTCCAATCAGTTGGCCAGATAGCTGTCTTCCTAATTTCTTAGCACAGATGACTTAGTGCCTCCCATGCACCTCAATTTCTTGAAAGATTTCAATTTTTATTCCATCAATTCCTGGTGTCTTGTTCTTTGTCAATTCCTTCAATGCTCTTTGGACTTCTTCATTCAGTGTTATTGCTCTTGATCATATACTACCTCTTTAAATGGTTGAACATCAACCATTTGCTTTTGGTACAGTGATTTTTTGTATCCCTTCCAACTTCTTTTGATGCTCTCTGTATCACTCAATAATTTGTTCAGAGAATCTTTCAATAACAAAAGTCAAGGCTTGAATTTTTTCTTCATTTCAAGAAATGCTGAGCATGTTCTTCCCTTTTGGTTTTCTGACTCCAGATCTTTGCACATTGCATTGTAATATTTGACTTTGTCTTCTAGAGCTGACCTTTGAAATTTTCTGTTCAGCTCTTGTACCTCCTCATTTCTTCCATTTGTTTGTAGCATCTCTACAATGGAGAGCATCCATTTTTACCTTTTCCTTCTTTCTTGTCTTCTTGTTGAATTTTTGCTTTCTTCTTGTATGATGTTCTGATGTCACCCACAACTCTTCTGGTCTTTGTTCTTTAGTGCTTAATGTATCAAATCTGTTGTTCAGATGATCTCTGAATATATCATTCAGGTGGGATATATTCAAGGTCATAATTTGGCTCTCGTGAGCTTGTTTTCATATTCTTCAGCTTCAGTTTGAATTTGCATTTGAGCAATTGATAGTCTGTTCCACAATCTGCCCCTGGCCTTGTTTGGGCTATAATATGGAGCTTTTCCATCTCCTTTTTCCACAGATGTAGTCAATTTGATTTCTGTGTATTCCATCTGGTGAGGTTTCATGTGTATAATCATGACTTATGCTTTTAAAGAAGGTATTTTAAATGAACAAATCATTGGTTTTGCAGAAATCCGTCATTTGATCTCCAGCATCACTTCTATCACTATGGCTATATTTTCCAAATACTGATCCTTCTTCTTTGTTCCCAACCTTTGCTTTCCTATCACCGGTAATGATAAGTACATCTTGATTGCATGTTTGATCAGTTTCAGATTGAAGAAGTTGGTAGAATTATTCCATTTCATCCTCACTGTCTCTAGTGGTTGGTGCATAAATTTGAATAATTGTGGTATTAACAAGTCTACCCTGTAGGTACATGGGCATTATCTTATCACAGATAAGATAATGTCTGACAATGTTCCTCTGCTATTCATAAGATTTTCAGAGACTAAATATTCGGAAGTAGTTGGTCACTCCTGTTTCCTAGTCTGTCTTTTTCTGTAAGCTCATCTGAAACCTGTCTACCATTGGTGACCCTGCTGGTATTTAAAATACCCATGGCATATCTTCCAGAATCTCAGCAACTCACAAGCCACCACAGTACTAAAAACTGACAGATGAGTGGTTGGTCCCAAGACATCTGCATATGTAAATGAGGTTAGTCTAAGGGAGAAGATTGCATTTTGTATTTGAGAGTTTCAAAAAGATTATAGTTGAGGTTAGTCTAAGGGAGAAGATTTTACTTGAATGTTTGACTGTCTTATGAATATTGGTTTCTCCTGCCTAGTATTGTAAAACTGACATACACATGTGATAGAAATATTAGGAATTATGATGACAGAGAGTTTGTGAGTCTGCCTTCAGCCTATATTTTATTGTTGTTGTTGTTAAGTGCTGTTGAGTTGGTTTTGACCATAGCGACCCTTATAGGGTTTTCCAAGGACCACTAATGAGCTTCATCTGCCAACTTCATTGTTCAAAGCGACTTTGTAGTCTAGTGCATTAGCCCACAGCAGCAGAGAGAAGTTAGAATTTGTCTTGAAAAAAATAAGCTCTCTGCTTTAAGCCTTTGTAGAATATGAGGCTGTGGGTGGAACATTGAGTCCCACTCAGAACCTTAATAGTTGGGACATTTGCATTTGAAAAGGCATGCTGACTAATCCTGAACTGCTAGGAGAACAGGAGATTAAAACAGAGAAAAAATATATGACTGTTTGGTTTTAAGTTTTAGAGGCATACAGGCAAGGAATAAACACATCAGAGAAAATTGCTTTTATAAGACTGAAAGTTAAATGGAACCAGTGAGCAGTATGCTTGCTGGTGACCACCTGAGTCTATGTGTGAGTGGTATTGTGGGAAATGCATCAATGAAGACACTCATGAATTTGGACATGTTCTATTGGCATCCATTGACATTGAGATAAGAAGAGTGTGAAGGCTGTTTCGTTTGAAGTTTAGGGAACTGTGTGATTTCCTGAGTATACAGGCAATGACCTAGCCCAAGGCTGAGAGTGTAGTGACCATGCTGGTGTGAAGTGAGGTGTTTATGAACTCACAAAATTGCAGGGGTATTCATTTGACCTAGCTTGTATGGTTAGGTCTGAGCTGGCCAGAACCTGACAGATGACAATAAATATGTGTGGTATTGTAAGAAACTGTCAATTGCTACAATTTGATGAACTGGAATTTTGAAAGATTCTTAAAATCAAACAACATGCTTGTGTCTTTAGTGTACTGGGTTGATGGTTATGTGCTGTGGAGTCGGTTCTGACTCATAGCAACCCTCTACAGGGTTTCTTAGGCTGTAAAGCTTTACGAGAGCAAAAAGCCTCATCTTTCTCCCATGGAACAGCTGGTAGTTTCAAACTGCTGACGTTGAGGTTCACAGCCTGATTCATAACCACTACGATACCAGAACTCCTTACTGGGTTGATGTTGTTGTTGTTGTTGTTAAGTGCCGTCGAGTCGGTTCCGACCCATAGCGACCCTGTACAGGGTTTCCGAGGGTGTAAATCTTTACGGGAGTAGAAAGCCTCATCTTTCTCCCGCGGAGCGCGCTGGTAGTTTCGAACCGCTGACCTTAAGGTTCGCAGCCCGATTCGTAACCACTACGCTACCAGAGCAATTTACACAGTGGCTGTCAGAAATGGAGATGCTCTGATAGCGAAGTGGTTACGAATCAGGCTGCTAACCTCAAGGTTGGCAGTTTGAAACTACCAGCTGTTCCGTGGGAGATAGATGAGGCTTTCTGTTCCCTTAAAGATTAACAGCCTCGAAAACCCTGTGCAGGGACACTATGAGTCCGAACTGACTCCACACTACTTAACAGCAATGATTAAATATAAATATAAATATATATGTTGTTGTTAAGTGCCGTCGAGTCGGTTCCGACTCATAGCGACCCTCTATAGGGTTTCTGAAGCTGTAAATCTTTACAGGAGCAGAAAGCCTCATCGTTCTCCTGCGGAACAGCTGGTAGTTTTGAACTGCTGACCTTGTGGTTCACAGCCCGATTCGTAACCACTACGCTACCAGAGCTCCTTGGTCTTCCCTGTAGGCGCATGGATATTGTCCTATTACAGCGTTGTACCTCACGACTGATCTGGATATGTTCTTTTTGACATCGAATGACAATCTATTATGTCACAATCAATACACTTCAGAAAATTGTTGCTGTTACTCTGCCAATCCATCTAATTGGGAGTATTTCTCTTACCTACTGACCCTCCATTTTGCCAAGCATCATGTACTTCTCCAGGGACTGGTACCTCATGATAATATGTCTGATGTATGAGAGATGAAGTCATACCGTTCTGGCTTCAAAGGAACCTTCTGACTGTATTTCTTCCAAAAGAAATTTGTTTGTTCTTTTGGTAGTCCATGGTATTTTTAATGTTATCTTCCAGCACCATTACCCAAACATGCATCTATTCTTCTAAGGTCTTCTTTACAAATTGTACAACTTTCACATGCATATGTGTTAACTGAATGTATCATAGCTTGGGTCAGGCTCACTATAGTCCTAAAACTAATATCTTAGCTCTTAAACAACCATAAGAGGTCTTGTGCAGCAGATTTACCTGATGCAATATGGCAATTGGTTTCTAGACTGCTATTTTCATGAGTATTGAGAGTTGATGTGTGCCAAAAAGAAGTGCTTGATTAATTCAATTATTTCTCTCTTTATCTTGTGGTTATTTATTGATCCAGAGGTGAGGAGTTTTGTTTTATTTACACTGAGATGCAACCATACTGAAAGCTGTGGTCTTTTATCTTCATCAGTAAATATTTTAATTCCTCTTAGCTTCAGCAGCAAGGTTGTATCATTTCCCTATCACAGCTTGCTAGTAAGTCTTCCTCCAATCCTGATGTCATGTTCTTCTTCATATAATCCAACTTCTTGAACAATTTCTCAGAATACAGATTGAAAAATATGTGGTAAAAAACACAACTATGGTGTACACCTTTCCTAATTTAAAACAATTCAGTGTTCCCTTGTTCTATTCAATCAAGTTCCTCATGAGCAAAATTAAGTGTCTGGAGTACTTAGTTTTTGAAAAGTTGTTCTTAGCTCTTCTTGATCCAAACAATCAGAAGCCTTTGAATAGTCAATAAAATACAGGTAAACATATTACTGTTATTCTCTGCTTTCTGTTAAGATTCAATTGATGTCATTGATGATATCCCTTGTTCCTGTTTTTCATCTTAATCTGGCTTGAAAAATTGGTAATTCTCTGTTAATGCATTGGTGAGGATATTTTTGAATTCACTCTAGTAAAATTTTACTTGTATACAATTTTAATGATATTGTTCAGATTATTCCTGCATTCCGTTGGGTCACCTCTTGGGAATGATTACAAATATGTGTTGATTCCAACCAGTTCACCAGGTAGCTGTCTTCCAAATTCCTTGGCATAGATGAGTGAATGCCACCAGTGATGCGTCAATTTGCTGAAATATTTAAGTTTGCATTCCATCAATTCTCAGAGCCTTGTTCTTTGGCAATGCCTTCAGTGCACCTTGGCTCTCTTCCATCAGTATCATTGGCTCTTGATCATATACTACTGCTTGAAATGATTGAATGCCAACTATTTCTTTTTGGTATAGTGGCACTGTGTGTTCTTCCCATTTTCTTTAGATGCTTTCTGCATGGTACAATATTTTGACCATTGTTGTTCTTCTTAGTGCCATTGAGTCCATTCCAACTCATAGCGATCCTTTGGGTTTCAGAGGAGAGGCTGGTGCATATATTTGACAAAATTGCAGTTCAAAATGACACTGTGGTCAAGTGGCTATCATACTGTACCACACAAGGACTCCATTTTAACCATGTTTTTATAGTTGTTAAGTGTCATTGAGTTGATTCCGACTTATTTTGTTGTTGGGTTTTTTTGGTGCCATCCACTAGGTTCCACCTCATTTCAACCCTATGTATGCCTGAATGAAACACTGTGCAAATCTCACAATTGTTGCTACATTTGAACCCACTGCTGCTGCCACTATGCCAATCAATCTTGTTGGGGGTCTTCTTCTTTTTCTTTGACCGTCCCATTTACCAAACATAATATCTTTCATCAGGGATTGGATGCCTCCTGACATTCTGTCTGAAATTTGATAGATTAAGTCTGGTCATCCTAGGGTCCAAGCAGCACTGTGACTGTACTTCTTCCAACGCAGATTGGTTTGCTTTTTAGGCAGTCCATGTTACTTACAATATTCTCCTCAATACCACAACTCAAATGGCTGGATTCTTTTTAGATCTTAATTATTCATTTTTCAACATTCATATGAAAATGAGGTTATTGAAAATACTATAGCTTGTGTCAGGTGCACCTTAGTCCTCAAACTGACATCTTTGCTCTTGAATACTTTAGAGAGGTATTGTAAAACAGATTTGTCTAATGCAATACATCCTTAAATTTCTTGATTGCTGTTTATTTTAATGTTGATGGTGGATCTTAGTAAAATGAAGTATTTTATAACTTCAATCATTTCTTCATTTATATAGATGTTGTTTATTAATCCAGTGGTGTGGATTTTTGTCTCCTTCACAATGAGGTGGAAGCTATATTAAAGGCTATGGTATTTGATCTTCATCAATAAGTATTTTAAAGTCTTTTGACTTTCAGAAAGCAAGGTTGTATCAGCTGCATATCCTCCAATATTCCCCCAATACCAGTGCCATGTTTTCTTCATGTTATTGCATTGTTCAGATTATTTGATCAGTGTATAGATTTATTAAGAATCGTAAAAATATATATAACTGTGACACACATCTTTGCTAATTTAAAACCATATAATGTTCCCTTTTTCTTTTGGAGCAACTGCCTCTTGGTCTTTGTGCAGGTGTACATGCTAAGAGGATGAAAGGCTAGGCCTGAGGAAGTAGACAGGGAATGTGCACACCTGGCGTTGGCATTCGACAGGACTACTAGCTGTGACTTCAAGCAACTGCAGAAGCCTTTGTGCCAACATGCCTCCTTAAAAAAGAGTTGTACCTCATTTCTGAAACTTCAGACAGTCCCTAGCCCTAGTTCTTCCTGAGACTGTGCATTACGTTTGCATATTTAGATTATTTACCCCACTGTGTTAAAACATTTTTGTCACCAAAGCCTACATATTTGTGAAGGTTCAGTTAGCAAAACAACTATTGTATATAGAGATATCTTCTGAAATGAAATAAAAGTGGTTTTACTTTGAAATTAAAAAGGGGGCTTCATATTTAGACTAAGTCTATAACCACCAAATTCAAATGTGTTGAGCACAAAATTATATTTATGTATGGATATTTGGATATTTCTAGCAAAACTGATTTAATTTTCTTATAGTAAAATCTAATTGCAAATGTATTCTGTTTTAATACACAAGGAAAGGGAAGGGGATAGAACAATGTAGATAGGGGAACACTTAGAGACAGTTGAGTGGGGTAGAAATAAATATTGGGAAACATGATTACAGAAAGGGTGTAAGTCCATCTCCAGTCTATAACTGATTGGTATCCCTAAAAGGGTTTCTAGTATTTTCCCAGTGAAATAGGCTACTTGCTGAGCCTTTGTAGTGTATAAGACCTTAGGTGAAATCCTGAGCCCCATCCAGAATCTTCTGAAGTGAGACATTACCACTTGAAAGGACATGCACATAATCCTGGAATAGCTAGAGAAACAAGATACTTCTTGAAAGAAAGACCAGCCGGAAAAATAAAAAAAATATATAAATGGCAGTCTGATTGGCTACTACAAGAACAAGCAAGATGTTTGCTGAAGAACTGTAAGGCAAGCAATCAAGTCCCTTCAGGACCACTCCACCCTCCCCCTCCCCCAAGACTGAAACTCAAAAGGTACACATGAGCAAGCAGTAAACTTACTGGTGACCATGTTGGTCAATTGGTGAGTGGAAGAGGGGGAAAGACAGCAATGAAAATATGGACTGAGTTTAACTTCATTCCACAGACTCCTGTTCACCTGGAGATGAGAGAGAGAAGGGGACTCCTGAGCCCATGGACAAGGACATAGCCATGGAGGGCTAGAGCTGAGAGTGAAGCATCCAGCTGATGTGAAGTGAGGGGAGACAGACAAGAACGCCCAAACATGCAGATAGTACCCATTTGACCTAGCTTCTATGACTTGATGATCATAACTTGAATAAATGAAGATTTTAAAAAAACTCTAATAAAGGATACAAGTGTAAATTGCTACAATTTGATGAACTTGACCTATACTTATGGATATAGTAGCTCAAAATGCCAACAGAGAGGGAAGGAGCCTTCATATCTAGTATCAAACCCCTCTGTAGACAGGGTTGATAAGGATGGGCAACTTAGACATTGGATACCTAAAATAGGAAGACTATAGTGGCACTAAGTGACTGGCTTACAAGTTTTCAAGAGGGAGTTTAGTTTCAGAGTACACAGAAGAAGGAAGAATCTTCACTAAACAGTTTTTATCTTGTCTAGATGGGTCTGGTGAAAGGAGATGGGGATAAGATTCTTTTGAATCAATAGTGAGTAATTATTATCATGATGAATTACAATTGTCACAACTGTAAAGGTAAAAGTTTTGTAACATAAAGGGGAGAGTAGTTAATCTTACATTTCAGGAGCAGAGGACTCTAGGACCATCAAGGGAGAAGAAGAGCATGAGTGGAATGTGGCATCCTATCCAGAGAAGCAGCGACGCCAGGGATGAAGACAAAAATGACGACATGGAGAGATAGAGCAGCTGAGGACTCTAGACTCATGGAAAGAAAGGCTGAGTGCTGGCAGCCCGGAGGCAGCTGCAGAATGTGCCCCTTCGTTGGTTATTTAAATGTATGTATATTTCTGAGTGATTGTGTGTACATCAAAAAACAAAACCAAGAAAACAGAGGGAATAGAAGCAAATACTGTTGAATGGTGATGCATGGAAGGGATGGTAATCATTGCAATGGTACGAAATATGATAGGATGACTGCAAAATTGATGTTCTTCCATGTAAACTATCACCCAATGAACAATGAGAGCTTTGATAATAATAAAAAAAAGTATTCTATTTCTCCAATTCTATGATCCTTGAATATGCTGGTTACCATATACAAATCCAAAATGGTTACAAATAAATTATTTTGCCTCTTGATTGCATTTCATTGTGCCCCCCCCCCAAAAGCATCTGTTCTTTAATAGAATAGAATTTACAGGAACTTTAACTCACCGTAGATACAACTTCAAAAATGCCATGTTACTTTGTGATCCTCTCTTGTAGCTGAAGGTATCGAGCTAAGTTTTAACTGTTGATCAGGCGAAGTTGATTGTTATCAGAGATACAGAGAAAATGCCATTTTTATAAAGAACACTACCAGAGTCCTATAAGTAAGTCTGCTATAAGTTGTTAGGTATCACTGAATTGTTTCCAGAACATGGACCCCTTATGGACAACAGATTGTAAAGTCAGATTGTCTTGTGCCATCCTCAAAATTGCTGCTCTCTTAAAAACTGTTGTTGCAGCCTCTGTTTCATCACATAGCTCTGAGGGGTTTCATTTTCTGATCCTTTATTTTACAAAGTAAAACTTGCTTCTCTAAGAACTGATTACATGTCCCATGTAAGTGAGATGAAGTCTCACTAGCCTAGATTCTAAGGAGCATTTTGTCTCTAAGTCTTCTAATGATTTGTTTATTTTTCTAACAGTAATATCCTCCAATTCCATAATTCATTGGCATCAATTCTTCTTCCATTTTTCATACTCATTGTCCAGGTTTTACATTCATATGAGGCAATTGAAAATATCATAGCTTAATTCAGGCACAGCTTAGCTCTCAAAGTAAAAAGCTTTTAATTTTTTAAGGAGGCCTTTGAATCAGATTTTCCTAGTAAAATATGTCCTTTAGTTTCTTAAATGTTGTTTCCATGAAAGTGATTGTAGATCCAAGTAAAATCAAATCCTTGATAATTTCAATGTTTTCTCTGTTTATCATGATGATATGAACCAGAGTTTGACTACTTGAAAAGTTTTTAAATAGAAGAAAAGATCAACAAAATTAGGGGGTTGCCCCAGAAAAATGCTGCTCAGTTTTTATTGTTTACCAATGATAAAACAATAAAATTATGAACAATCAGTGAAACGGATAAAAGACTAGAGGGGTATAATCTGAAAGAGGAAGATGGAAAGTATAGAGATCCTACTATGGTTACTACACTACAAGTACCAGTCTTTAGGCCCATGGATCTAATGGTTGAGGCCAGTCCGTGAAGAATATTTGCTAATGTTCACACCTATCACATCAACTCTATTACTATTAGTAGTGATTATGAAACATATTTATCTGCAGATGATTTGCGGATTATCTTTGACATCTGGAAATTATAGATTGAAGTTTTAATATTGTGGACATTAAGCCAGCCAATATGGAAGAGCTCACTGAGGTGATTATAATAGCCGAATTCCATCCAAACAGCTGTAATACATTTGTATATAACAGCAGTAAAGGAATGATTCAATCAGTTATGTGACATGAGGGCATCTGCCCTCTGTGATAGGCATTCTAAACTGTTTGAAGAACCTGAAGATCCCAGTAACATCTTTTTTTTTTTTTTTCCCCCCCCCGACATCATCTCTTCTATTTCTGATGTAAAATTCAGCCATAGTGGCTGATATATGATGACTAGAGACTACTTGCCTGTCAAAATTTGGGATTTAAATATGGAAAACAGGCCTGTGGAAACATATCAGGTACATGAATACCTCAGAAATAAACTTTGTTCACTATATGAAAATGTCTGCATATTTGACAAATTTGAGTGTTGTTGGAATGGCTCTGACAGTGTTGTCATGACTGGATCTTACAATAATTTCTTCAGAATGTTTGACAAGAACACAAAGTGAGACATAACCCTAGAAACATCACGGGAAAACAATAAACCTTGCACAATTCTGAAGCCATGCAAAGTCTGTGCAAGTAGCAAGCAAAAGAAGGATGAAATAAGAGTTGACAGCCTAGACTTCAACAAGAAAATACTTCATACAGCCTAGCACCCCAAGGAAAATATCATTGCTGTAGCTACTACAATCTGTATATATTTCAAGACAAAGTGAATTAGGGTTGGCATTACTAGCAGAAAAGCCCACTTCCTGCTTAGTTGAGATTGTTGAATCTAGCATTCATACCTATAAAAGAGAGAGGTCCATTGTGGCACCCTTTTCCAGTGTTTAATAATGTGCCATTTGATAACACATTTTATAGCTACATGGAGAAAGCTCTGTGGGTTCATCACTGTGCTATTCCCCATGTTTGCTAGCCATTTAGGTAAGGGTGTTGTTATTGTTAAGTGCCATTGAGTCGGTTCCAACCCATAACGACCCTGTATAGGGTTTCCAAGGAGTAGCTGGTAAGCTTGAACCGCCGGCCTTGAAGTTCAAATGGCTTTGCAGTCTGATGCATTAACCCAGAGCGCCACACCAGGACTCCTAGGTAAGGGTAGAGCACTTTTAATTTAAATAACTTCTTGCACCATCTTGCTTAATGGACTAGATTGGACTGTATCAACATTGATTTACTCCAGTTTTTATGCCTTCTATTGTGATGACGTCAAACACAGTGAAATCCTTCAGTCATGCTATGGGATTTAATTGTGTATTATCATACTATATCATTTGTGGGGTACACCTATAACCCATTTTTTTTTTTTAATTAAATACAGCTCATTCTTACTGTGGCTTGTAACATTCCTCCTCTTCCGGCCTCCTAGACTCCTTCCCTTAATCTCTTATCTTAGCCCCTCCACCCAGTGTTGGTAGCAGTGTATTAAAAAGAAAGAACTAACAAATAAATGAAAGCACACAAAATGAGACACTTTGGGGTCAGTGGTAAGGGGGCATATGTTGCGAACAAATGTTTTAATAACAGTTGGCTATAATCACTCCTTGCCATGTCTGGCACTGAAAATTAGGGGGGGAAACTACTGAATAAAAGTGACAAAGAATGGAGGAAAAAAAAAAAGGTCTCCTTTGATATGAGACCAGAACTGGATGGTGCCTGACAATGATAACTGAACAATTTGAACAAATTTCATAGAAAAATTCTGATCAAAACAAGGAAAATTCAGGACAAAATTTCAAATATATATATTCTCTATAACAGCAACAGAATAATATGAAAAGCCAAAAATAAATATAATTAGTATTTCCTGAAATTCAAAATATACACAAAACTAAAAATCTTAAAAATAATAATAATAATAATAATAATAATAATAATAAGGGGGAGGGGTAAAGCAGAATGCTTCAAATATAGGTCCTAGGTCCTTACTTTCAAAATTAAATTGCCTTGAGAAAAATACGTAATGAAAAGTTACAAAACAGTGTCACAGAAACACTTGTTGGCCTCTCAAAAACTTCTGTTCACAAGATGAATGATCTGAAATGAAGCAAAATCACATCTTAATATGGTGACAAAGCTCTTGAATATGGAATCTCAACTCTAAAATTATGTTTAAATGGGAAAGTGAACTTTAATGAAACTTTCATAGCTTCCATGCACCTATTGTGTTTATATGCACTTTGTGTGAGAATTTAATCAGAGATGCCTGAATAAAAGAACAGATGGAAGCTTTATTTGAATTTACAAAAAAATGTAATAACACATGCTGAGGTTCATAAACCAACTGAAATATTTTCAGCCTTATATAAATTTTATTTAATGCTGTATTCTAGTTATGAATTCTAAAACAGAAAAAACCTAAGTGTAAAACAAATAATCCTGCTTATGTTTCTCACTTGTTTATAAGAATGAAAAAAAAAAATGTTCTGGGAATATAGTATTTTCCAATGTGCTAGCCAAAAAATATTTAACTGCCAGTGAAAATGCACTGGTTCCTTTTGTATCTTATATGTCTTTTTTTTTTTTTTTTTTTTTTTTAATCCATCCTACAAACAGATCTGTCTTGGAGAAATATAATCAGTATGCTCCTTAGAATGGAGGATGAAAATACTTTGTCTCACGTACCTTGGACATGATTTCAGGATAAAACAGTCCCTGAAGAAGGACACATGCTCGGTAAAGTAGATGGTCTGGAAAAAAGAAGAAGCAGTTCCACAAGATGAGTTAACACAGTCGTTATAACATTAGCTCAAATACAGAAGTGATTATGAGGATAACACAGGACTGGGAATTATTTGTTCTGTTTTACACAGGGTCACTGTGATTTGAGTGCATATCCATGGCAAATAACAACAATTTTGGATCAATATGTCTTCAGGAAACAAATAAATGCTCTTTCTATGTAAAGCTTGTTTTTGCTGTATATTGTTGCAGTCAAGTTGATTCTAATTCATGGGAATTTCACTTGTTGAGCTGAACTGTTCTATATGACTTTTAAGACTGTGAACTTTCCTATGCAGATAGTCAGATATATCTTCTGAGGAGCCACTGGATGAATTTTAATCACCAATCTTTATGTTAATGGTGAAACACTTAACCATTTGTGCCAACCAACGCTTATATATACTTTTTTGCTGTGAGTCATGGCATTAATTCTGACCCACAATGATCTTTTATGGCTGAAGAACTTTTTCATGATGTTTCCTAGGCTGTAATCTTTGCAATATCTCAGATCTTTCCTCCTCCCTGGTTGGTTCAAACCAGCAGCATTTTATTTAGCAGCCAAGGGTTTATTGCTCCCTGGACTTCTCCTATGGAGCAACTGGTGGTTTTACCAAACATTCAGGGAAGAGCTGTCACTAACACTATCTAAAGTATTCCAAAATATAGAAAAGGATTAAAAACTTCGGAATACATTTTATGAAGGAAGCAAAACTCTTTTACATAAAACAGGGAATGACATCAATAAAAAAGAAAACTATAGATCTATAACCATTATGAATATTTGTTGTTGTTGTTGAGTGCCATCGAGTCAGGTCCGACCCATAGCGACCCTGTACAGGGTTTCCGAGGGTGTAAATCTTTACGGGAGTAGAAAGCCTCATCTTTCTCCCGCGGAGCGGCTGGTAGTT
>NW_006409042.1:484476-484958 GCF_000296735.1 Chrysochloris asiatica | reverse complement strand
AAGTGGAGGGTCAGAGAAAAAGGAGAAGATTCCCAACGAGATGGAGTGGGCACGTGGCAGCATCAATGGACTCAAGTGTGGCAACAGTAGTGAGGTTGGCCCAAGATCGGGTGGTGTTTTGTGGGTTGGTACCAACTCTATGGCACCTAACAACAACAACACACAAAACCAACGGAGTCCTAGTGTGGCGCTATGGGTTAATGCGCCAGACTGCAAAGCCATTTGAACTGCAAGGTAGGCGGTTCAAGCTCACCCGCTGCTCCTTAGAAAACCTATACAGGGTCGCTATGAGTCAGAATCGACTCAACGGCACTTAACAACTGCAATATACAAAACCAACCAACAGCCAACATCACTCTCAATGGAAAGAAACTGAAAGCTTTCCATTGCAGTTAGGATGCAGAAAATGACACAATTTATCACCACTCTTATTCACTATTGTGTTGAAACACTTAGCCAGATACATAAGAAAAATAAAGACA
>NW_006409042.1:473529-483224 GCF_000296735.1 Chrysochloris asiatica | reverse complement strand
TAGTGAGGTTGGCCCAGGATCAGGAAGTGTTTCGTTCTGCTGTTCATAAGGTCACTATGAGTTGCTATCAACTCGATGACACCTAGCAACAACGTACAAAGAAAACTACAAAACACTACTACAAATAACCAAAAGAGATTTACAAAAATGGAAGCATATATACCATGTTCCTGGATAAGTAGATTTAACACTCTGCAATTATAAATAGTACCCAAAGCAATTATAGATATAATACAATCCCAATCCAGATTCCAACAATGTTCTTTAGAGGTGGGGAAAAAACAACAAAAATGATTACAAACTTTATATGAAAAGGAAAGTGTCCTAAAGATAAGCAAAGCACCGCTAAAGAAGAACAAATTTAGATTCTTCTCACACCTCGATTTCAAAATTTACTACATGAATACAGTGTTTAAAACAGCTTGGTGCAGGTACAATGAAAGATACATAGATCAATGGAACAGAATTGAGAATCCAGAAGTAAATCCATCCATATACATCTAACTGACCTTTGACAAAGGGCCAAAGTATATTCAATGGGGAGGAAATAGTCTCTTCAAGAGAAGAGACTGGCAAAACTGGGAAAAGGCCTTTAAAAGAATGAAAGAAGACCTTTATTTCATACCATATAAAAAAACAACTCAACATGGATTAAAGACCTATATCCCACAATTATAAAGCCCATCACTGAACATATAGGAACACATTTAAGGTCTGTCACAATTGTGAGGTTGACCCAGGACCGGGCTGTGTTTCATTCTGCTGTGCATAGGGTCTTAATGAGTTGGTACTGACTCGATGGCACCTAACAACAACAATACAGAGGATAAATAAAATATCAAACATTGCAAGATTACACAAACAAAAGAAGAAAAAAATAGATGATTGGGACATACTAAAAATTAGAAATTTATGTGCATCAAAAGAGTAAAAAGAGAGCTCACAAAATGGCAAAAAATCTTTTGCAATGACATATCAGACAAGAGACTAATCTCTAAAATCTTTAGGAAATTATAACATCTCTACAAAAAAAGATAAACAATGCAATGAAAACAATTTCACAGAACATCAACAGACACTTCACCAAGGAAGGGATTCAGGCAGCCAAGAAACATATGAAGAAATGTTTACTATCATTAGACATTGTTTTTGTTGTTAGGCACCATCAAGTCAGTACCGACTCATAGCGACCCTATGCTCAACAGAATGAAACACTGCCCGATTCTGGGACAACCTCACTATTGTTGCCATGCTTGAGACCATTGATGCTGCTACTTTGCCAATCCATCTCACTGGGGATCTTCCTTTTTGTCTTTGACCCTCCACCTTACCAAACTTGATATACTTCTCCAGCAACTTGTCCCTCCTGACAATATGTCCGAAGTATGAGAGATAAAGTTTGGACATCTTGGCCTCCAAGGAGCATTCTGGTTGCACTTCTCCAAAATGGATCGATTGGTTCTTTTGGCAGCCCTGGCACTTTCAATATTCTCCTCCAACACCATAACTCAAAAGCATAAATTCTTCTGCAGTCTTCCTTATTCACTGTCCAGCTTTTGCATGCATATGAGGTTATTGAAAATACCATGGCTTGAGTCAGGCATACCTTATTCCTTAAGCTGACATTTTTGCTCTTTAACAATTTAAAAAGGTCTTGTGCAGCAGATTTGCCTAATGCAATGCTTCGTTTGATACCTTGACTGCTGCTTCCATGAGTGTTGATAGTTGATCCAAGAAGAATGAAGTCCTTGACAACTTTCATTTCTCTGTTGATAAGAATGTTGTTTATTGGTCCAGTGGTGAGGATTTTTGTTTTCTTTACATCAAGATGGAATCCATACCAAAGGCTGTGCTCTTTGATCTTCAGCAATACATACTTTAAGTCTTCTTCACTTTCAGCAAGCAAGGTTGTATCATCTGCAGATCTCAGGTTGTTAATGAGTCTTCCTCCAATCCTGATGCCATGTGTTTCTTCATATAATCCAGCTTCTCAGATTATTTGCTCAGTGTACAGGTTGAATAATTATGGTGAAAGAATGAAACACTGTTGCACACCTTCTTAATTTTAAACAATTCAGTGTTCCAATGATCTGTTCAAACAACTGCCTCTTGGGACCTGTACAGATTTCTCATGAGCACAATTAAGTTTTCGGAATAGTCGTACTTTGCAATGTTGTCCATAGCTTGTCATGATCCACACAATGAAAAGCCTTTGAGTAGTCAATAAAATACAGGTTTAGAGAGATGCAAATTAAAACAAGAGTGAGATATCATCTCACATCAGCAATAACAGCAAAGTTCAAAAAAACAGAGGACAATAAATGGTGGCTAGGATATGGAGAGACTGGGACTCTCATACATTGATGGTTGGAATGTAAAATTGTTCAGCCACTCTGGAAAATGGCATGGCACTCTCTCAGGAAGTTGAAAATAGAAATATTTTCTATTTACACCAGAACTGGCTTATGATAGAAATATTTTCTGTTTACACCAGAACTGGCTAATGATGGGTCATCATATAAACAAAAAGTTATACAGTTCATTGTTATCAGGCCCTCTTACAAAAATTACTAAGGGAAATTTTCTAAAGACCAAAAACAAGTGACCAGATTGAAAAAAAAAAAAAAGTTGTTTTAAGTCTCAGTAAATGTAATGAAGGAATGATAGAAGATAGTACATGTTTCTTCTCTGTCTTTCTTTTAGTAGATTATAGTGTAAGGCATAAAATTAAGGTCCAATATCATGAACTGATTTCACATTTGTTGAAACTTGGGTACCTCATCCAGACTAACTGCAAGCTCACCATCCCTGTTCTGCTCTCAAAATAAAATACTCTTACCTAACAACTCTTCTTAATAAGGAGAATTGCACAGATCCTGCTTATCCCTACAACAGGTTTTAAGCCCTTGTCAGCGTGAATAATTATTCCAACTAGCCAAAATAGGAGCACTGGTGTGGCGCTGTGGGTTAATGAGCCAGACTGAAAAGCTGTTTGAACTTCAAGGTTGGCGGTTCAAGCACCCCAGCTGATCCTGGAAACCCTATACAGAGTCTCTATGGGTTGGAACTGACTTGACGGCACTTAACAACAACTCAAAATAAGGAGCTCTGGTAGCATAGTGGTTACGAATCGGGTTGCGAACCTCAAGGTCAGTAGTTCGAAACGAAACTACCAGCTGTTGGAAACGAAACTACCAACTGTTCCATGGAAGGAAGATGAGGCTTTCTGCTCCGGTAAAGATTCACAGCCTCGGAAACCCTGTACATGGTTGCTATGAGTCAGAACCAACTCCATGGCACATAACCAACCAACCAACTAAATAACCCAATAATATTCTTCTAGAGACCATGCAATCATAATTCTACAAAACCTGCCTCCCCCTGCTCATGGTTATTTACTCTGTTCCAAGTGTAACCCCAGGTGGCCTTGCATAGTGTGGCGCTCTACTTCCCCGGGTTGTGAACATCCATGACTAATAATTCATTGTCAATCTCATCTGACCAGTGTCATGTGTTTACTTATTCCCGTAATTGTAGAAAAGAATGTTTTCCTTCACCAATAGTGTGAATATAAGGCAATTAAAACACTGATTTAAAACTCAATTTTAAATACAGCTATGAATCGTGGTGTGGTGTTGTGGGTTAATGTGCTAGACTATAAAACCTTTTGAACGTCAAGGTCAGCGGTTCAAGCTCACCATTCGCTCCTCGGAAACCCTATACAGGGTCGCTATGGGTTGGAACCTACTTCAAAGGTACGTAACAACAACAACAACAAAATATATAGTTGGAGTCCTGGTATATAGTTGGAGCGCTGTGGGTTAATGCACTGGACTGCAAAGTCGGTTTGAGCCACATGGTCGGTGGTTCAAACTCACCAGCCGCTCCTTAGAAACCCTATACAGGGTCGCTATGGGTCGGAACTGATTCAATGGCACTTAACAAAAACATGTATATAGTTGTATTGCTGGCCTAACATATAAAAATGTTATAAATTTAATAATACAAAGACAAAGGCAGGAGCAAAAGTGCAATATTGTCAGGAAATTATACCAAATAGCTACAGAAATTCACATGAACAAATAAATAGAACTAAAAATGTCAGACAAAAAAGATGAATAAACCCCATAACAATATTCATGTTCTCTTTCTTCTCTTGTTTGTTGTTGTTATTGGTAAGTGCTCTTGAGTCAGTTCTGACTCATAGTGACACTATGCAAAATAGAAGGAAACCCTGCCTGGTCCTAAACCACCCTCACAGTTCTTACATTTGAGCCCACTGTTGATACCATTACTACCATTTCCTTTAAGTAGTTCCTCTTTTTTAGCTGACCCTCCACTTTGCCAACCATGTTGTTCTTCTCCCAAACTGGTCCTTCCTGATGATATCTACAAAGTACAAGAGACAAAGTCTCACCATCTAAGAAGAATCCTAGCTGTACTTCTTCCAAAACAGATTTGTTCTTCTGGCAGTCCGTGGTACTTTGAATATTCTCCAACACTATAATTCAGATGTAGTGGTTTGGCTTCAGTCTTCCTTATTCATTGTATAACTTTCACATGGCTCTGAAGTCATTGAAAATACCATTGCTTAGATCACCCTCACCATTCCTCCTTAAACTCAAGATTTTTTTCTCTTTAACACTTTAAAGTTGTCTTTTGCAGCAGATTTTTTTTTTATCTTTTGATTTCTTGACTGTTGCTTCCACGAGTGTTAATTTGATTCCAAGCAAATTGAAGTCTTTGACAGCTTCAATAATTTCTCCATTTACCAGGATGTTATTTATTGATGCAACTGTGAGGACTTTTGTTTTCTTGACACTGAGATACAATCCATACTGAAGGCTATAGTATTAGATTTTCATGAGTAAATATTTCAAGTTTTTGTTTTTTTTTTTTTAATTCCAGCAAGAAAGTTTGCTAATGAGTCTACCTTCAATCCTGATGCCATGTTCTTCTTTATATAATTCAGCTTCTCAGTTGGTTTGCTCAGCATACAGACTGAATAATTATGGTGAAAAGATACAACTCATGCACACATTTTCAGCTTTTAAACTATTGTTCTGTTCTAACGACTGCCTATTGAGCTGTGTATAGACTTTTCATGAGCTCAAATATATGTTCTAGAACACCCATTGTTCGCAATGTCATACCTAATTTGTTGTTATCTACATAGTTGGATGTTTTTGCATAGTAAATAAGCACTAGTAAAAGATTTACACCCTTGGAAACCCTGTACAGGGTCGCTATGGGTCGGAACAGACTCGACGGCACATAACAACAACAACAACAAACATCTTTCTGCTATTCTCTGCTTTTAGTCAAGGTCCATCTGACAGTTAGGACTGCTGGTGTGGAAATTTTTAATTCCATTTATCTTCAGCCTGAATTTACATGTGAACAATTGGGTGCTATGTTCCCTAGTCTGTCACATACCTTGTTTTGGCTAATGATATTGAGTTTCTCTATTGTCTCTACCCATAGATGTAGTCAATTTAGTATCTGTGTATTCTACCTGGTGAGGTCCAAGTGTATACTTGCCTTTCATGTTGTTAAAAAATGATATTTGCAATAAGTACTTCATTTGTCTTGCAAAACTCTATTATGTGGTCCACAGTATCATTTATGTAACCAAGGCCATATTTTCCATCCAAGGACATATATAGTCTTCTTTTTGAGTCCTGGTGTAGACTTATGGGTTAATCACTGTGCTGAAAGTCAGTTTGAACTGTAAGGTGGGCGGGACAAGCTCACCAGCCATTCCTCAGAAATACTATACAGAGTTGCTAAGGATTGGAACCGACTTAACAGTAATTAACAACAATCCTTCCTCTCTGTTTCTAACTTTCATGTTCCAAACACCAATAATTACCAATGCATCTTAATTGCATATTGGGTACTTTTTTAAACTTCTTCAGTTTCATTATCATTTGCTTGGTGTATAAATTTGAATAATTGTGACTAACTGGTCTTCCTTGTAGATGTATGAGTATTATTCTATTACAGACAATATTGCACTTCAAGATAGATCTTGAAATGTTCTTTTTGACAAGGAATGTGACGCTAATCTTCCTGAATTTGTTGCTCCCTACATAGTAAGCCATATGATTTTCTGATTCAAACTTTCCAATACCAGTTCATTTCAACTTACTAATGCTTAGGATATCAATTTCTGCATTCCATTTCATTTTTGACAACTTCCAATTTTCCTAGATTAATATTTCATATATTCCATGTTCTTATTAATGGATTATTTCAACTTTTTCCTCTTTATTCTGAATTGTGCCACATCAGCAAATGAAAGTCCCAAAATCTTAAGTCCATCCCTGCCATTAAGGTCAACTCTATTTTGAGGAGGCAGCACTTCCACAGTTGTATTTTGAGTGCCGTCCACCCTGAGGGCCTCATTTTCTGGCACTATATCTGACAATGTTCTGATGCTATTCAACAGGTTTTCAGTGGCTAGCCATTAAGAATCTGTTTTTCATTCTTTCTAGTCTGTCTTAGTCTGGAAGCCAGTTCAGTGGCATAACTTCCAGCATCAGGAAAACACAAGCTGCCACATGATAACAAACTGTAGAGTGATAGGTAACATACTTTAGATTCAAAATCTAAAAAGGTTAAAAAAAAAAAGGATAAAATAATAGATATTAAGAAAACAATACCCATACTAACTTGCATTAACGATAGTGATATCAGAGAAAAGAGATTTTAGAACACAATTGTTACTAAAAATAAAGACAGGTATTCCATAATGATATTTTTTAATTTAAAATATTAAATGAGGGAGAGTCAAAAATTATCTGCACTCTGGCTACAACATTTGCTTTAATAAACTGTTAGAAAAGACAAATAAAAATTTTTAACACAATCTCCTTGCTTTTCAATACACTTTGTCTATATGTAAACAAATATTCATATTTCCTTTAAAAAAAATGTTTTTGGCTGAGCTGTGAGTCACAAATGCACCACTGTCTTCACTTCTTTATCAGAGGTGAATCTTCATCCTCAAAGGTATTGCTTTCAGGGGACCAAATAGGTGAAAGTTCAATGTAGCAAGATCAGGATTATAGGGAGGTTGCTTTATCACCTTGAAAGGAAGTTTTTGCAGAATATCAACAGTGTGGGGAGAGGTCTGTGGGCAAGCATTGTCATGCAAGATTACAAGATTCTTGGTAGAAGTTCTCTGCTTTTAATTCGAAGTTTAAACTTCAGCCCTTCAGTGAACTGAAAGGAGCACTGTTAATTGTTGAACCTATTTCCTGATAGTGTTCCAATATTGGACCTTGAGAATCCCGGAAAACTGTTAAGCATCAATTTTCCAACTGAAAGTTGACTTTTGAACTTTTTCTTGGTTGGCAATTGAGGATTCCATCCTCTGCCATTTACTCTCAGGCTTGTAGTGATGAATCCATGTCTTGTCACCAGTAATGACGTTTTTATGAAACATTTACCTTCCTGGTCCAAATTTTGTTTGCAGATGTCCAACCATTTCTGTTTATGCTCTTCTGTGAATTGTTATGGTACTCATCTGGCATAAACCTTTCAAAACCCAAGTCTGTCATGGATTATTTCATAGGCAGAGCCATAGCTGGTTTGCACATAATCCACTGTCATTCATATCGATTCAACAGAATCATTTCACATGCACGCTCAATGTTGTCATCAGTTGTGGATGTGGACGGGCATTTTAATATAACCAGAGTATGAATCACTTTTGACTCATTCTCATATTAAGTGAAACACATCATTCACTAAAAAAATGACATTTTATGTTATGTTTTTATTCCATTATATAATGGACAAATCTATAGAAAGAGAAACTATATTATTGATTTCATGGAATTGGAAGATTATCAAGAAATGGGTAGTAACTGCTAATGTACATGAAGACTATCTTTGGAATTATTGAATTGTTTTAAAATTGATTGTCATGATTATTGTATAACTGTGTATATGCTAAAAAACAATGAATTGTGCTGTGTATCTTAAGTGTGCTATTTGTACTGTGTGTGAATTATATGCTATATATCGTAGTGTGGTACTGTAAGATAAGCACTGGACTGCAAACTCTAAGGTCAGTGTTTCAAATGCACCAGTCATTCCTCAAAAACCCTATACAGAGTTGTTATAAGTCTGAACCAACTCATTGTCACTTAATAACAGCAATAAAATGTTATATAATTTGAATTATTAAAAAGGTAAATTTTAAGTATCTTTACCAGTTTTTAAGCAAGGTATTGTTTCAATAAAATTATGAAGCTTATTGCAGAAGAGAAATAATCTATTTAGATTTGAAAATAATAAAAACAAGAGTGGAAAATTTTGTTCCTTATGCCTTCACATGTGTCTTAACACATATCCTGGATTCTCATGCTGTTTTGTGCTACCCAGAGCTTCTCAGTAAAATATATTTTATTCTATATATCTCACATTCAAATGAAATATTTGTATTATACAAGTCATCCCCTAGTTATTCACTTATGCACACTCATACTTGCTTTTCAATGCTATGTAAACATATCACTTTGAAACAATTGAACAGACACCAACTTACAACAAATATTTCATCACAATCATCTTCATGTGCAGCATGTGTCATCTTTAAATCACTGATAAGGATCTGAGTCTTTTCTGGCTTTAAAATCACTGCCATCCACCCTATAATACAGAATATTTCGAGCACACCCTATAATACAGAATAAAACTTCTCTAAGTATCACTTTATGGCAGCAGATTATGTCATCTTTGTCCCTCAGAATAACTGATGGGTTTAAACTAACAATCTTTTGGTCAGCAGCCCAACACTTAACCAACTATACCAATAGGGATCCTTCTTTTTTAAAAAATAAATAATGTAATCATCTGTTCCAACAGACTTACAAAATTTTAAAGACATAGGAATCAATGGGTCTCATTCTAAATCCAGGAATTGTCTATACCATGAAGAATATTTTGCTCAATTGAATTTATCAAGCTCCTAAGAAAATTGTAAATATAAATCAGCACTGAAATGTGAGAAACAGTTTGATGAGTAACCTACAACAAAGTGCCAGCATTTTAAAAACAAAGTTTGTTTTAAGTGTCAAAATTGTAGGTAGTGTATTTAAAGGTACAGGGTCCTTTTTGGTCAAATGATTAGATAGTAATAAAAATTATTTTAACTAAGATAATTTCTGAGTGAGTAGGTGTACACGTTTGAAAACACAGCTATAATGTGTCAGAAGGGCCTTCCCCCATCAGGGCAAGTGGTTGGGTCACCTCAGTGCAAACTCCCTTCCAAGACTAAGACTCAATGGTAATACATGCTCTGATTGGTGACCACACTCATCACCAATAAGGGGAAGTGAGAGAAAAACAGCAATGAAGTGGCGAGCTAGGCCCTACAATGTGGAGAGTGAAGCGTTCAGCTGATAAAAAGAGAGGGCATATATGCACAAGAACACCCACACTTGCAGATAATACCCACTTGACCTGGCTTCAATGACTGGATGATCAGAGCTCAACCAGAGGAAGAAAGAGGAGGAAAAAAAGAGTAATCTGATACAATTTAATGAACTTGACCTACACCTATGGAAGCAGTAGCTCAAAAGAGGGAACAAATCCTTATAGCAAGAATCATTCCCATCCCCTAAGTAGACAGGGATGGGCAACATGGACATCGGCTACCCAAAATGGGGGGAAGGGGGGAACTT
>NW_006409042.1:467585-473429 GCF_000296735.1 Chrysochloris asiatica | reverse complement strand
AATGAATGTAAAACTAATGTTCTCCCATGTAAACTATCATATAATTCACAATAAAACACTAAAAAAAAAAAAAAAGAGAGAGAGCGATATCATCTCACTCCAGCATTAATAGCAAAGTTAAAACAGAAAATAACAAATGCTGGTGACGGTGTGGAGACTGGGACCTTCTTACATTGCTGGCAAAACTGGAAAATGGTTCAATAACTGTGGAAAATGATATGGTGCTTCCTCAAAAAGTTGGAAATAGAAGTGCCATATGACCCAGCAATCCCTCTAGTGGCTATAAACCCACAAGAAATAGAACCAGGATACAACTAGATATATGCATACTGATATATCATTGCAGCACTATTTACAATAGCAAAAAGATGGAGACAACCTACATACCCATCCAGGGAAGAATGGTTAAACAAACTTTGGTACATACACCCAATGTAATAGTATGTAATGATGAAGAATATGTTATAGGGCAAAACGTGTCTTAACATGGATGAACTTGGAGGACATCATGCTGAGTGAAATTGGTCAATCACAAAAGGACAAATATTGTACTAAAAAAACAAACAATCATTATTTGATAGTTATCAGGGATTGGAAGGAAGGGAAAGTTAATTCACCGACTTGAGGGTAGACACATGTCAATTCAGTGATGGGGAGGGTAATAGACAAGAAGAGGGAGGTTGGCAGAAGAATGATGAAGACAGGTGAAGACACAGGGAGGTATACAAGGGCTAAAAGGATAGACATAAATGGTGCTATATACACAGCTTTGGAACAATAGTGTTCTGCCAGTAGATACATGGACAGATACACATGCTGAATGGGTATGGAAAGAATAGTGATAATATATCCACAAATATACTAGGATTTGAAAGAGGGTAATTGCACATGGGTATTTACCATGGAATCAACTAGTCCAATGGACTAATGAAATAATGGAACATGTGAACATAAGTCTCTACAACTCTGAGACCAGAAAAACTGAGATGGTGCCCAGCTACCATTACCAACTGCTCTGAAAGGGATCACATTAGAATGTCCCAGATAAAGTAAGGAGAAAATGTAGAACAAAATTGAAAATTATGGGGAAAAAAAAGACTGGGCTTACGTTTCAGAAAGAGACTGGAGGAACCTGAGACTGTGGTCCTTGATCACCCTTCAGGTCAGGAAAGGAAATTGTCCTCCTGGTCCAATTTTCAGCCAAGCAATAGATAGGTATATAAGGGAGACAACAAGATTAGTATAGTATGCTCACCATGGAAGTCAAAATCAAAAGGGCAACATTTACCTAAGGATAAAGCTGAGAAGGGATGGGAAGTTGTGTGAAATACCAACAGGACTACAGGAAGGAAGCAAGATAGCTACTGTTGCATGGAAGGGATTGCAATCATTAATAGGAAACAAAGTGTAGGATTTGCTGAATGTAAAACTGATGATCTGGTCTGTAAATTTTCACTCAATCCACAATAAAAAGTTTAAAAAACAAAAGGGCCTTCCCCAAAACTGTGACAGCTTGGCCAGGCCATGATTCTCAGTAGTTTGGTAGCTATCTAATGACCCCAATAATGTAATCTTATGTGACAAACCAATCAATTATAAGGTGTCCATTAATTGGATCATAAAGTTTATCTGATATAAGGACATTTATTCTTAGTGTGGCCTGGGAACAGAGAGAAGTTAACCTAGTACCACTAAGAAACAATTGTCACTGGTGTAGCATGTCCTTTGAACCCAGGCGCATGGATATAATCCTGTCACAGACAGCGTTGTACCTCATGACTGATCTGGATGCATTCTTCTTAACAATGAATGCAACACCATTCCTCTTCAATTTGTCATTCTCAGCATAGTAAATCATGTGGTTGTCAGATTCAAAATGGGCAATACCAGTCCATTTCAGCTCACTAATGCCTAAGATACTAAGTACGAAGTATGAATCTGGGGAAATTGACAACTTCCAATTTCCCCAGATTCATACTTCGTACATTCCATGTCCTGATTTTCAATGGATGTTTACAGCTGTTTCCCTTCATTTTGAATTGTGCCCCATCAGCAAATGAAGGTCCTGTGGGCTTTTCTCCCACAGGGTTTACTCCGTTCGCGTCATCACGGTCAACTCTACTTTGAGGAAGTAGCTTTTCCCCTGTCCCATTTTGAGTGCCTTCCAACCTGAGGGGCACTATATCTGACAGCATTTCTCTGCTATTCATAAGGTTTTCAGTGACTAAATATTCAGAAGTAGTTCGTTACTCCTTCTTCCTTGTCTGTTTTCCTCTGGAAGCTCATCTGAAACCTGTCCACCATGGGTGACCCTGCTGGTGTTTAAATACCGGTGGCATAGCTTTCAGAATCACAGCAACTCACAAGCCAACAAAGTACAACAAACTGACAGATGAGTGGTGGTCAAAGAATGTAACCTTCAGTATAAATTACAACTCAACGTGGAGAAAACAAATCCTCAAAACTTGATAAATAAACATCATGATAAACATAGGAAAAATTGAAATTGTCAATGATTTCATTTTAACTGCATTGACAACCAATGCTCATGAAGGTAGCAGTCAAGAAATCAGTCAATGTAATGCATTGAGCAAATCTGTTGCAAAAGATCTCTTTAAAGTGTAAAAGAACAGAATATCCTTTTGAGAACTAAGGTGAATCTGACAAAAATGGTGGCATTTTCAATCATCTAATATAGTTGTAAAAGCTGGACAATGAATAAGGAAGACTGCAGAATAATTGAGTTATTTGTATCTTGGTGCTGGGGGCAAGTACTGAAAGTACAATGAATTTCAGAAGAACAAACAAATCTGTCTTGGAAGAAGTACAGTCAAAATTCTCCTAGGAAGTAAGGACGATGATACTTTGTCTTAAGTACTTTAGACAGGTTACAAAGAAAGACATGCAGTCTTGGTGTGATGGAATAAGTTGATGCACTGGATTGCAAAATCAGTTTGAACCACAAGGTTAGTGGTTCTAGCCCCATAGTGATTCCAGCCCATAGAAACCCTGTACAGGATTTCCTTGGAAATTTCCTTGGAAATCCTGTACAGGGTTTCTATGGGCTGGAATCAATTGGACGGAACATAACAACAACAACAACAATCAGGAAGACCAGTCTCTAGAAAGGGCATTATGTTGGTAAAGTGAAGGAAAAGCACAATAAGATGGATTGACACAGTTGCTGCAATAATGACCTCAAACATAATTATCGTGAGGATGTCACAGGACCTAGTAGCACTTTGTTCTGTTGATATGAGTTGGAGCATACATGACAGCAACATGCAACAACATACAACAGCCTCCTAAACTGTGAGATAATCATGTTTTTGAAGCCATCCACTTCTTTTTAGCAACCCTGATAATTAAAACAATAATAAAGTAGTAAAGTTTAATATCATGTTTTTCCAACATAACTTGATGCTTGTATCCAAATACAATCATGAATTAATTCATTTTAGAAGAAACACACATCTATTTATCGATGAAATTAAAGGAGGCACAAGGAGCAAAGTAAGAAATGATAGATAGGAGATGCATGTCTTAGTTTATTAGACTTCATGTTTCTTTCTCTCTAAATAAATACACCCATTTCTGATTCATTTGCATTTCTTTATTTAAAAACATGATGGTTAAGGATTTGAACTAAAATAACTCAAATATTTTTATAATCTTCGTATCTTTTCTCACAACACATCTCCATCTAGAGAACCTGCATTTATTATCCAATAGAATGTGCCCATACTTATTGTAATATTTTTCTTTGACTGTGACTTATGTAAATTAGATTGCATATTTATGAATTTCTATACATTTTTATATATGCACCTTGAAGCCACAGCAAAACAAGTGCTGAAATGCTATCTGAAATAAATATTTGTTTAGGAAATACCAGTAGAAATAGAGAAATGCAATTGTATTTAGATAGATGTGATGGTAAGGCATATGTAATTTTTAGTATTCTTATGAATATGTATTACTAATTTGGGCTTATTTAATTAATAAATCAACATTGTTATCATAAATATGTAAATAAGGAACTTGGGCAACAAAACCTACCATGTGAGCCTATTTTGAGGAACAATAGTGAATTCAAATCTATAGAGAAGAAAGGTTTGTAATGAGACATAAGTAGTTAAAAAAAAGACATCACAGGCAGTTTCTTGATGGAATGACTAAAATTTAATAATTTGAAGCTCCTTTTGCTGCCAAGACATGTTAGCTTCACGATCAGAAAACAAGATATCTGTCAAGACTGCAGTAAAGCAAAGGGAATTAGTGCCAATGTATTGCCTATGGATAAACAGATGATCTTCGTACATCATTGTTTTATTTCTGCATAATCTGATCTTGTGTTGTCTTATCTATAGAAAATACACAGCCTTTATATCACTAAAAGGGGACATCTAAGGAGAAATATTGCTATTATAGCTATGATGAGAGGGGAATGCTTCTTCAGGGTTTATTTAAGCTGCTAGTCAAAATTTTTCTGCTGTCTAAAGCAGAGATTCACTTTGATCATTGCATCTAAAGCCTTTAAGCTTTATAGAAAGACAATCAACACATTTCCATTTCCAAAGGGTGAGAGGATAATAAGAATTATATACGTTACACAATATTGAACTAGCTCTTTACATTAGGAGATCTCTTAAATTAGTTAAGTCACACTGTTTATTTTACCTTAATTAAGTAACTTAACATCTAGGTTGATTTATTTAACTGGAAAATAGGAAAGCAGCTTAATATAATTTGCTTTATAAACAAGCAAATTAATATATTCAAATATTTGTAGAAAATGGTAGGTACTTAGAACACATGTGCTCTCTTTAATTTCATAGAATTAAAATAAAACCACAGTTTATCCAATCTTATGCAGATTTTGGACTCCAGGTGTGGTGCTATAGAATAAGCACTGGACCATACAAGGTCAGCAGTTGAAACCTACTGGCTGCTTCTCAGAAACCATATACACAGTCCCTATGGGTTGGTACCAATTCAATGGCACTTACCCACTAACAATGACATGCAGGGTCAAAGAGGTCCTGGTAGCACAGTGAAGCCTTGGGCTGGTAACCACAAGGCTAGTGGTTAAAACTCGCCAGCTTCTCTACAAGAGAAAGATGAGATTGTCTTCTCTCATAAATAGTTATAGTGTTGGAAACTCTATGGAACATTTCAACTCTGTCATATACAGTTGCTATGAGTTGGAATCTACTTGAAGGCTACAGTTATGCAGGGTCTTTATTTTTATTTCTTGTCATACTCTTAGTCATCTAGTAAATAGTTATAAGATTAAGCTAATATACAAAGGAGTGTGTTTCATTGCTCATCCATGTCGATAAATTGTGGCAATAGAGACAGAGATGACAAAAGAAGATTGTTCAGAATGGAAGAAATGTAGTTGTTTAAATTTAGGCTTTGTGTTTCAATTAATTGATAGTTGTTGTTAGTTGCTACCGAGTTAACTTTGACTCATGATGATTCATGCACAGCTGAATGAAATACTGCCTGGACCTGCTTCATCTTCATGATTGTTGTCATGCTTGAGTATATAGTAGTGTTCACCATGAATTCTGAGTTTCTTCCAACCTAGGGAACTACATTCCAAGCACTATAGTGGACAATATGTTGACTAATATTTCCACCACTTTTTTGTCAGTTGGTTGTAATGTGGTGGCTTGTATGTTAATGTGATGCTGGAAGTTATGTCACCAGTATTTAATTATTAACATGGTCACACATATTGGACAGGTTTAAGCTGACCTCTGAGACTAATACAAACTAAGAAGAAGAGGCAGACTACTTCTGAAGGTTTGATGGTGGTGGTGGTGGTGGTGGTGGCAT
>NW_006409042.1:464618-467485 GCF_000296735.1 Chrysochloris asiatica | reverse complement strand
CAGCTGTTCAAACCCACCACTGCTTCTTGGAAGCAACTGGGCACTATGAGTCAGAACCAACTGGGTGGCACTTAACAACAACAATGCTACGAGGGAGCTGTTAGCCAGTGAAAGCTTAGCTACTTAAAGCCTTATAAATGGCATAAGAACTCTCAGATAGAACCAGAATATTGAATATTTAAACGTGATTAACAGAACCAGAATATTGTCAGATATAGTGCCAGAATATGAGCCCCTTAGTTTGGAAGGTATTCAAATATAACTGGGGAAGAGCTTCCTCTTCAAAGTAGAGTTGACCATAATAACATGAATGGTGTAAAACTTTCAGGACCCTAATTTGCTGATGGGGCCCAATGCAAATGAGGAGAAACAATTGGAAGCATCCTTTAATAATAAGTATATGGAACCCAGAAGTACAAATATAGGGAAATTGGAAGATGTAAAAAATGAATTAGGAAGCAAAAGATCAATAACCTAGGCATTAGTAAGCAGACATGGAGTACTACTGGCCATATTGAACCTGACAATCATATGGTTTACTATACCAGGAATAGTGTCACATTCATTATCAAAAAGAACACTTCAAACTCAGGGTAACAGATTCAAGAATGCAGAATTTAACCTACTAACATACAGCCAACTGATCTTTGACGAAGGGCCGAAGTACATTGAGTGGGGAAGACATAGTCTCTTCAGCATGTGGTGCTAGCAGAACTGGAATAGACATGCAAAAGATTAAAACAAAGCCTTTTCCTCATGCCATATACAAAGACCAACTCAACATGCATTAAAGACCTAAATGTGAATCCCAGAATTATAAAGGCCATCAATGAAAAAATAGGAAAAAAATTAAGGGATCGTATTCAGGGCACACACAGACTACTAAACATTGTAAAAATTACACAAACAAAAGAAGACAAAATAGATAATAGGGACATTCTAAAAATTGGAAACATATGTGCATCAAAGGATTTCACCAAAAGAGTAAAAAGGGAGCCCACAGAATGGCAAAATATCTTTTGCTATAACATATCAAACAAAGGACAAACTTCTAAAATATATAGGAAAATACAAAACCTCTACAAGAAGAAGACAAATAACTCAATTTAAAAATGGGCACAGGACGTGAACAGACATTTCACCAAGGAAAAGATTTGAACAGCCAACAAACATATGAAGAAATGTTCATGATCATTAGCTGTTAGAGAGATGCCAATCAAAACAACAATGAGATATAATCTCACATCAGCAAAAACAGCAAAGTTCACAAAAACAGAGGACAATAAATTCTGGCAAGGATGTGCAGAACCTGGGACCCTCCTACATTGCAAAATGGTCCAGCCACTATGGAACACAGTATGGTGCTCCCTTAGAAAGTTGGAAATAGGAATACCTTAAGATCTAACAATTCCTCTACTTGGTATATATCCACAAAAATTACAAGCAATAACTTGAGTAGATACATGCACACCAATGTTCATAGCAGCACTATTCACAATAGCAAAAAGATGGAGACAGCCTAAGTGTTCATCAGTGGAAGAATGGATTAACAAACTTTGGTACATACACATAATGGAATTGTATGCTACCAAGATGAATAACAAGGAAGCTGTATACCACCACATAATATGGAAGAACCTTGAGGACATTATGCTGAGTGAAATTAGTCAGTCACAAAAGTACAAGTATTGCATAAGATCATTATTGAAAAAGCTTAAGAAAAGATACTCATACTTAAAGGGGGTGGTGGGATTCTTTGTTGGTTACCGGTGGAAGTGGGGTGGTTTGGGGAGGTGGAGAGGTGATGATAGAGCATAGGGTAGGGGGCAGACATATCATAGTTTGGGCATTGAGGAGGGCAGAAAACAAGAAGAGTAAGGGGGTGGAAGAACAAGGTACATAGGGGAACACTGAGACAGGTTTGTATGGCCTAAATGGGACAGAGGTAAATAGTGATGCATGCTCAACATTGGAACAAGAGGGTTCTGTGATGCAGGGACCGAGGCATAGTCTGAAGAGGGGAAATAATACTAAGATGGTTAACTCTCTTATGAATATTGGTTTCCCTTGCCTACTATTGTAAAATAGACACTTGAGTGGGATAGGAAGGAATGTCGGGAAACATGATAACAGTAAGTTTGTAAGCCTGTCTTAAGCCTATAACTGATTGGAATATCTAAATTGGGTTCTAGAATATGCCTAGTGAAATAGGCCTCTTGCAGAGCCTTTATAGTGCATAGAACCTTAAGTGCAATCCTGAACCCCATCCAGAACCTTCTGAGGTGGGACATTCTCACTAGAAAGGACATGCAGTCCAGCCTGGAACAACTAAAGTAACATAAGTTACATTTTCAAAGAAAGATCAGCAGATAAAACCCAAAACAAAAATGGCAGTATGATTGGCTACTATAAGAATCAGCAAGTTTTTCGCTGGGAAGCCATCAAAGCAAGCAATCAAGTTCCCTCAGGACAAACCCCCCCCTCCTCTATGATTGAAACGTAAAGGGAACACATGATCAGGCATGTAATCTTGCTGGTAATCACATTGGTCTACTGGTGAGTGGGAGAGGGGGAAAGGCAGCAATGAAGAAATTGGCTGAGTTCAACCACATTCTGTGGCCTCCTGTTGACCAGGCGATGAGAAAGAGAAGAGGAAGGGCTGGTTGGTCCAAAGCATGGTGAGACCTGTGGACACCTGAGCTCACGGACAAGGACATAGCCATGGAGGGCTAGAGATGAAAGTGAAACATCCAATTGATAGGAAGTGAGGGGAGAGGCACAAGAACCCCAAACTTGCAGATAGTACCCATTTGACTGGCTTGATTATCAGAACTCAACTAGAGGCAGATTAAAAAAAAAAAAAAAAA
>NW_006409042.1:458051-463678 GCF_000296735.1 Chrysochloris asiatica | reverse complement strand
GTGTTGTTGTTGTTAAATGCCGTCGAGTCAGTTCCAACACATAGCGACCCTGTATAGCATTTCCAAGGAGTGATTGGTGAGCTTAAGCTGCTGACCTTGCAGTTCAAACAGCTTTGCAGTCTGGCTCATTAACCCTGAAGGGATTATAATCATTGTAATGAAACAAAGTATATGATTTGTTGGATGTAAAACTGATGATCTGCCTTATAAAGATTCACTCAATTCACAATAAAAACTCTTAAACAAGAAGAAGTTAGCACAAGAAGCCAAATACAGAGAAGGACCTATTCTATGATTGCATTTATATTACGTTCAAATCTATCAAAATTAAACTATGGTGATGGAAGTCAGGCTAGATATTACCCTAGTTGGTTTCAAACCGCTGACCTTGAGGTTCACAACACAATTCATAACCACTACGCTACCAGAGCTCCTTACACATTAGCTTAGAGTGAAGTATAATGACTGGAAGAGTGCATAAGAGGCTTCTTAATTGCTGATACTTTTATTGTTTTATTTGTGTGGTAGTTAGACAGTGTGTGTGCATATGTGTGTGTACAAAAATACATATATCAAATGTAGAAAAAAATATTTAAACAATGCAGTGTATTATAAAAAAGAACATTCCAAGATCTTGAAGTACAGTGTTGTCTGTAATAGACTATGTCCATATTCCTACAAGGAAGAGCAGTTCAAACCATTATTATTCATATTTATACAACAACCACTAAAACCATGGATGATGAAATTGAAGAATTCTACCAACTCTCTAAGTCTGAAATTGATCAAGCATGCAATCAAGATGCATTGATAATTACTGATGATTGGAATGCAAAGGTTGGAAACAAAAAAGAAAATAGGGCCTTAGTGATAGAAATGATGCTGGATATTGCATGATAGAATTTTGCAAGACCAATGAATTCTTCATTGCCAAAACCTTTTATAAACAACATAAAAGATGGCTATATACACATGACATCACAAGAAGAATTACACAGAAATTACATTGACAACATCTGTGGGAAGAGATAGTGGAAAGTTTGCATATCCTAAGCCAAAAACAAAGCCATATAAAAAACTCGCTCACATGAAAGTTCAGGCTGAAGCTGAAGAAAATTAAAACAAATCCATGAGAGCCTAAATATGACCTTGAACATATTATACTTGAATTTAGAGGTCATCTAAAGGTCAGATTTGATGTATTAGACACTAATTATTGAAGGCCAGAAGAGTTGTGGTATGACATCCAGAACATCATACATGAAGAAAGTAAAATATCACTAAGCAGACAAAAAAGAAAAGAATAAAATTTATGTCAGAAGAAACTATGAGACATGCCTTACAGCATAGAGATGCTATAGCAAATTTAAGAAAGGAGGAGGTCAAGAGGTGAACAGAATATTTCAGAAAGGACCTAGAGACAAGAAAGGTAGGTATTATAATGAAATGTACAAAAACCTGGAGTTAGAAAACCAAAAAGGATGAATAGATTCAGAATTTCTCAAGCTAAAAAAAATGGATGAAAACATATAAGCCTTAACTTACAAAACTTAAAAATTCTTTGGGTGGAATTCTAAATTATGCAGAAGCATCAAAAGAAGATGGAAGGAATACCTTAATCACTGTACCAAAAAGAAATGGTTGATGTTCAACCATTTCAACAGGTAGTAAATGATCAAGAGTGTGAACTGACTCTACAACACTTAACAACAGCAATCCTGAAATCATTATTAAATACCTTTTTAAAAAAAAAAAAAAAAAAAAGCATGTATTGTGAGTTCAGTGATTACAAGGGAAAACTTTGGTTTTGTGCTCACCAATCATATTTTGTTTCATTGCAGTGATTACAACCCTGCACCATTGTTTAACAGTATTTACCCTCTATTCCCTTTTTTTTTTTTTTTTTTTTTTTTTGATGAAATTGTTTAAACAACCAAAGGGCACATTTTGAAAGCTACCCTCCAAAAGCACAGAGCCTTTCTACTTCTATGAGTCTATAGTGCTTTATATCTCCACGCCATCACCTCTACCTCCACCTCTGGTGTCCTTGCTTCTCTGGTTAGAGTCCCAAGTGTAAGATTAACTACTCCCCACTTTTTGTTACACAACTTCTACCTTTACATCGTGACAATCACAATTAGTTATGATAACAATTACTCACAATTGAATCAAAGGAATCCTATCCATATTTCCTTTCACCATACCCATCTAGACAAGATGAAAACTACTTTCCCTTGCACACACTAAAACTAAACTCCCTCTTGAAAACTTGCAAGCCAGCCACTCTGCCCCAACCCATTTCAAGTATCCAATGTCTAAATTGCCCATCCCAATCAACCTTGTGTACTAAGGGGTTAGGTTTGATCCTTGATGAGAACACTCCTTCCCTCTCAGTTGGTATTTTGAGTTACTGCAGCCATAAGAACAATTTACACCTGCTTCCTGTAGCAAACTTATTTATCTACCTCTAGTCAAATTCTGATCATCAAGCCATCCAAGCTATGTCAAATGGATATTATCTGCAAATTTGGGTATTTTTGCTTGCCTCCCCCAACTTCATATTAGCTGAACACTTTACTCTTAGATCTAGCCCACTGTGGCTAGGTCTTAAGCACCTATTTTTTCAAAAAATATTGTATTTCTTGAGATATAATTTTCCTAATATGCCTTTGTCAGTTTGTGGTTTGCATGTTACTGTAGTACTGGAAGCTATGGTATCAATATTTTAAATTGAATCCAGGTCAGCCAGGGTTCACACATTTCAGCTGAGTGTATAGACTAAGGCAAGCTAGAAGAAGGAGAAGCAGAAAGCATCTGAAGGTTTAGGCACTGAAAACCTTATAAAGAGCTGTGAAACACCCTCATACAACATCTGAATATTGAGTGTTGAAACATCATGAATAGCAACAGAATATTGTCAGCTATAGTGCCATAAGATGTGTCCCACAGGTTTGAAGGCACTCTAAATATAAATGGGAAAGAACTGCCTAACAAAAGTAGATTAGACTGTGATGACATGAATGGAGGAAAGATTTCAGAACCTTCATTCTCTGATGATGCACAATTCTAAATGAGGAGAAACAGCTGTAAACATCTGTTAATAATCAGAACATGGAATGTAGAAAGTATTCATCTAGGAAAACTGGAAGCTATAAAAAATGAACTGAAATGTAAAAAAATCAATGACCTAAGCATTAGTGACCTGAAATGGAATGGTATTGATCAATTTGATTCTGATAATCACATGATTTACTATGCTAGAATGAGAAATTGAAGAGAAATGGTGTCACATTCAAGGAGCTCTGGTAGTGTAGTGGTTACAAATTGGGCTGCAAACTTTAAGGCCAGCAATTTGAAACTACCAGCTGTTCCATGGGAGAAAGATAAGGTTTTCTGCTTCCATAAAGATTTACAGCTTCGGAAACCGCGTGCAGGGTCACTATGAGTCGTTTCCGACTCCACGGCACATAACCACCACAACCAGTGTCACATTCATGAGAAAAAGGAACATTTCATGGTTCACCTTGGTATAATGCTGTCCAGATGGGATGATATCCGCCAGCCTGCAAAGAACCTACATAATACCACTATTCAAATTAACTCACTAACCACTAAAGCAGTAATGATGAAATTGAAGAATTCTACCAATTTCTTAAGTCTGAAATTGATCAAACATGCTATCAATATGTATTGAAAATTACTGGTGGTTGGAATGCAAAGTTTGGAAACAAAGAAAAAGGATCAGTAGTTGGAAAACATGGCCTTGGTCACAGAAATTATGCTGGAGATCGCATGATAGAGTTTTGCAAGACCATTTACCTTGCAAATAACTTTATTAAACTTTATTAAACAGCATAAAAGATGAGTATACACAAGGACCTCATCAGAAGGAGTAAACAGAAATCAAATTGACTATATCTGAGCGAAGAACAATAGAAAAGCCACATTTTATCAGCCCAAACAAGGCCAGATGCAAATGGAAAATACCATCAGTAGTTCCTTTTCAAATTCAGGATGATGAAGAAAATTAAAACAAGTCTATAAGAACCAAAATATGACTTTTTATATATCATGTATTAGAAATTAATGACCGAAGACCAGAAGAATTGTGTAATAACATCAAGAACATCGTACAAGAAGAATGCAAAAGATCATTAATAAGAAAAAATGAAGGAAAGGACAAAAATGAATGTCAGAAGAGACTCTGAAACTTGCTCTCAAGGGCTGCTGTTAGTGTTGTTGTTGTTAAGTGCCGTCGAGTCGATTCCAACCCATAGCGACCCTGTAAACGGTTTCCAAGGAGCAACTGGTGAGCTTGAACCACTGACCTTGCAGTTCAAACGGCTTTGCAGTCTGCATTAACTCACAGCACCACAACAGTGCTATTAAAGGTTGTTGTTGTTGTTGTTGTTGTTATGTGCCGTGGAGTCGGTTCCGACTGATAGCGACCCTGCACAGGGTTTCCGAAGCTGTTAATCTTTACGGGAGCAGAACGCCTCATCTTTCTCCCTCGGAGCAGCTGGTAGTTTCAAACTGCTGACCTTGCGGTTTGCAGCCCAATTCGTAACCACTATGTTACCAGATGCTGAAATGAAAGGAAGAAACAGCAGAACATAAAATTTCAAAGGGTGGCTTGAGAAGTCAAATGTGCAAAGACCATGAGTTAAAAAACCAAAACGGAAAAACCATGCTCAGCATTTCTCAAACTGAAACTACTGTTAAAAAATTAAAGCCTCAACTTGAAATATTGAAGGATTCTGTGAGCAAAGTATTAAATGATCCAGAAAGTATTAGAAGAAGTTGAAAAAAATACACACAATCACTGAACCAAAAAGAAATGGTGGATGTTCAATCATCTCAAAAAGTAGCATATGATCAAGAGGCAATTTTACTGAAAGAAAGAGTCGAAGGTGAACTTCAGGCTTTGGCAAAGAATAAGGCTCTGGGAATTGATGGAATGCAAATTGAAATCTTTCAACAAATTGATACAGTTCTGGAAGTGCTCATTCTTCTATGCCTAGAAATTTGGTAGACAATTACCTGACCAACTGATTGTAAGAGATCCATTCTTGTGCACATTCCAAAGAGCAACAGCCCAACAGAATGCAGAAATTGTTGGACAATATCATTAATACCACATTGAAGTAAAACTGTGCTAAAGATATTTCCAAAGTAGCTGCAACAAAACGTTAGCAGACAGCTGCCCAAGGTTTAAGTCCGATTCAGGCCAGGAGTTTATATGAAGGATATCATTGGTGACATAATATGGACCTTAGCTGAAAGCAGAGGATACCAGAAATATACTTACTTGTGCATTACTGAATATGCAAAGGTTTTTGACTATGTGGATCATGACAAGCTATGTACAATATTGTGAAGAAAGGGTATTTTAGAACACTTAATTTTGCTCATGAGGAACCTGTGCATACATCAAGTGGCAGTCATTCAAACAGTACAAGAGGACATTGAATAGTTTAAAATCAGGAAAATTGAGCAACTGGGTTGTATTAATTCACCCTATTGTGTCAGTCTATATACTATGTAAATAACCTGAGTACCTGGATTATATGAAGAAGAATTTGGTGTCCGGACTGAAGGAAGACTTACTAACAACCTGTGATATGCAC
>NW_006409042.1:455439-457096 GCF_000296735.1 Chrysochloris asiatica | reverse complement strand
AGGTAAATTTTGTCCTTTTGATTTTTGTTTTTAAATTTTATTGTGAATAGAGTAATAGTTTACATGGGAGAACATCAGTGTTACATTCATCGTTTCATTTCAATGATTACAAACCCCTCTGTGCATCATCATTCAACACTATTTGCTTCTATTCTTTCTGGTTTTGTTGTTATTATTGTTGTTTTGTTTTGTGCATGTGTGTGTGTGTGTGTGTGTGTGTGTGTGTGTGATGTACACAAAAACCTCAGGAATACAGAATCATTTAAATAACCACATTCTGCAAGCCTGCTGCCTGGCCACCAGCACACAGCCTTTCTTTTTCCATGAGTCTAGAGTCCTCTGCTGCTCTATCTCTTGATGTCATCATATCTGCCTCCATCTCTGGTTTTGCTACTTCTCTGAATAGGGCCCCACTGTCCACTTGTGCTCCTCTTCTTTGATGGTCCCAGAGAGTCCTCTGTTCCTGGGAGGTAAGATTAACTACTCCCTCCTTTTTATTATAAAACTTCTACATTTACAGTTGTGACAGTCACAATTACTCATGATAACAATTACTCACTTTTGAATCATAAGAATCTTATCCCATTTCCTTTCACCAGACCCATATACACAAGATGAAAATTATTCAGTGGGGATTCTATCTTCTGCCACATACTTTATCTGAAACTAAACTCCCTCTTGAAAACTTGTAAGCTAGTCACTTTGTATTTTATAGTCCCTCTAGTGGACTAACTGACTACATAGTGATGGGAATATGAGTCATGATTGTAACCAGTTGTGATAGTTAAAGTTTTGTGTCAAATTTACTGGTTCCAAATTCTCAGTGTTTTGGCAGTTGAGACCTATTAATCTCCTATGATATGATCTTCTATGAGTAACAAAAAGAACTGAAAGGAAGTTTTCTTAGGGATATGGTCAGTTTCCAATATATTGAACACTCAAGAAAGCTTGCTTGCTTTCTGTTGAGAGTAGAATCTTCATATGGATAGTCATATGACCTCCAGTTCTTTAAACATGAGCCAGTGGCCTACTGTACTGCAGTAGATTCTGGGTGTCAACAGTAGCTGGACCATCTTACCTGTCAGACCTGTCTTTATGCTATCTGAGTTGCTGATCTTGGTTCATCAGTCCTGTAGCTACATGAGTCAGAAGGTTTTAGCCTGATATCTGACTAACAGACTTAGGATTTACCAACCACTACAACTGTGTGAAATACTTCCTTGATATTATTATCATTGTTAAGTTCCATCGAGTTGGTTCTGACTCATAGCAACCCTGTACAGGGTTTTCAAGGCTTTAAATCTTCCCTGGAGCAGAAAGCCTCATCTTTCTCCTGAGAAGCATCCAGCAGACTCAAACCTCAGACATTGTGATTCACAGCCCAATGATTATCATATGGAGCTACCATGCTCTCTTTATATATGTTGTTGTTAAGTGCCGTCGAGTCGGTTCCGACCCATAGCGACCCTGAACATAGTTTCTGAGGCTGTAAATCTTTTGGGAGCAAAAAGCCTCATCTTTCTCCCACGGAGCAGCTGGTAGTTTCGAACTGCTGACCTTGTGGTTCACAGCCCAATTCGTAACCACTACGCTAAGAGATTTAATGCTATGCTGGATTATATGATGAATATGGCATCAAGATTAGAGGAGGACTTAT
>NW_006409042.1:451647-454474 GCF_000296735.1 Chrysochloris asiatica | reverse complement strand
GGAAATGACAGCCTCTTCTTACTTCCTGGGAGTGCCCTGTGAGTTTGAGCAGCTGAATAAGAGATTAACTGACAAAGCTTAACCCACAAAGCCACTAGGGCTCCTTCCAGACTCCCTAGGGGAATTATAATGTAAATTTAAAAACACTCTTCCTGAGAGTAAAGCTTTTTACAGTGCAGGTATATGTTGTTGTTATGTACCCTAGAGTCATTTCTGACTCATAGCAACCCAGTATAGGGTTTCTGAGGAGCATCTGGTGAGCTTGAACTAATGATCTGGTGGTTCAAATTGACCTTTCAGTCAGTACATACTCCTGCAGCACCACACCAGGATTCCATTATTAGTACTAACACTATTGGGAAAATGAACTTCATATTTTTTCTTAAACTCTATGTATTTTAACATATAATACTATTAAATGTATCATGCAAAGTAAAAAAATATAAAACTGACAACACTAAAATGTTGGAAATAGTGACTGAAGTCACCATAAGTATATTAAAGTATGCCTATACAGGACTTAAGGAGCTCTGGTAGCATAGTGGTTATGAATCGGGCTGCAAACCACAAAGTCAGCAGTTCGAAACTACCAGCTGTTCTGCAGGAGAAAGATGAGGCTTTCTGCTCCCATAAAGATTTATTAGCCTCAGAAACCCTGTACAGGGTCGCTATGAGTCAGAACCGACTCCACGGCTCATAACCAAAACCAACCATACAGGACTTATTTGATAGACTTGCAAAAATTATTTAATCCCTTTACCTAGTGTGGTATGAAATGAGTGTTCCTTACACACTTTTTCTAATCTACCATATTCATAAGAAACAGGACCATGCAAAATACCAGATCAAGGTAGATGGAAATGGTAACTGAAAATATTCTGTAAAGTTATGAGATGGAAAGAAAACTTTTTACACCCAGAGATGACTGATTTCATTAGAGTTTATGTGGTCTGGGATGAAAGAAAATAAAGTGAGAAAAAAGGAATTTTCTGTAGATTTTAATCTCTTTCTATCAAACACAACAGGAACAAGAACTATAAAAGTTTATCATCTGCTAAATTTTCCCTTTTCACTGATGTGTATTCCCAGATTTACAAGTCATTGTGTTCTAACCTGCTGGCTCAAATCTGTCATTATGTTAAGAAAGTGCATTCAGAGGCAAAACACTTTGCAGATGGTGAAACTTATGTGTTACAGAAGCTTTAAAATTGCCAAAATCCACCCTCAAGCAACTGGTGATGCTTAATTAACCACAGACTGAACACATCTGTAATTCTCCCATAACTTCTTTCTTAATGCTTCCTATAACATACTCAAAGAAAGTCCCATCTTCTTGCAAAACCTATTTGAAAAAGAAAGCTACCATTAATAAAGTAGGGATTAAAAATTAAGATATTTAAATCAAATGATAAAAATATGGGATATTACTGTTTTCATCTATGTGGAAATAGCTGTAGGAGAATCACTTTGCCACTACAAAACTGAAACATACACACACCAAACCAAACCATAGAAAACCCCCAAAATATAAAAATAAATTTTATATTTTGGCAATAGGTCAGGAAGAACTGTGATAATTTAAATGGGATAAAGAAGAGTTTAGCATCTTGTTTACTTTATCTTGTAGCCTAGAAACTTGGAGTAGAAAATCAAAAGGGACAAACACGCTAAGCATTTCTCAAGCTGAGGTAATTAAAACAAAACAAAACAAAAAAATCAAGCAGCAACTTGAAATATTGAAGGATTCTAAGGGCAAAAAATCTACCACTCATCTGTTAGTTTGTCATAATGTGGTGGCTTGTTAGTTGCTGTGATTCTGGAAGCTATACCATGGGTATTTTAAATACAAGCAGGGTCACCCACAGTGGACAGATTTCAGATGAACTTCCAGATGAAGACAGACTAGAAAGAAGGAGAGACAAACTACTTTAGAATATTCAGTTACTGAAAAGATTGTGAATAGCAGAGGAACACTGTCATAGACAGTGTGTCAGATAGAGTGACCAAAAATAAGCCCCTCATGTTGGAAGGCACTCAAAATGTGACTGGGGAAGAGCTGCTTCCTCAAAGTAGAATTAACCATGATGGTGTGAATAGAGTAAAGCTCTTTGAGTAAAGCCCCACGGGAACTTCATTTGCTGATGGGGCACAAATCAAATTGAAGAGAAACAGCAGTAAACATACATTAATAATTACAACATGGAATGTATGAAGTATGAATCTAGGAAAATTGGAACTTGAAAAAATGAAATGTAACACATCAACATTGACATCTCAGGCATTAGTACATTGAATGGACTGGTATTTGCCATGTTGAATTTGACAATCACATGGCTTACTATGCAGAGAATGACAAATTGAATAGGAATGGTGTGGCATTTATAGTCAAAAAGATCATATCAAAATCAGTCATGAGGTAAAATGCTGTCTGTGATAGAATAATATCCATGTGCCTAGAGGTAAGACGAGCAAATAACACTATTATTTGAATATATTCATCAACCACTAAAGCCAGTGAGGATGAAATAGAAAAATATTCTATTCACTTCTTCAATTTGAAATTGATCAAACATGCAATCAGGATGTATTGATCATTACTGCTGACAGGAATGCAAAGGTTGGAAACAAAGAGGAAGGATAAGGAGTTGGAAAATATGGTCTTGGTGATTGGAATGATGCTGGAGATCACAAGATAGAACTCTGCAAAATCAATGATTGGTTCATTTCAAATACTTTGTTTAGACAAAATAAGAGAAAATTGTACACATGGAGTTCAACAGATGGAATACACAGAAATCAAATTGACTACATCTGTAGAAAGAGATGA
>NW_006409042.1:447588-451052 GCF_000296735.1 Chrysochloris asiatica | reverse complement strand
CAGAAAGCAGCAAATGAAGTTGGAAGGAATACACAGAGACACTGTAACAAAAGGAAATGGTTGTTGTTCAACAGTTTCAAGAGGTAGCATATGATCAAGAGCCAATGATACTGAAGGAAAAAGTCCAAGGTACATTGAAGGAATTGGCGAAGAACAAGGCAACAGGAATTGATGGAACACAAATTGAAAACTTTCAAGAAAGTGAAGGAGCACTGGAGGCACTCATTCATCTCTGCCCAGAAATTTGGAAGATAACTATCTGGCCAATTCATTGGAAAAGATCCATATTTGTGCCCATTCCAAAGAGAGATGACCCAATGAAATGTGGAAACTATCAGACAATATCTTTGATATCCCATGTGAGTAAAGTTCTGCTAAAGGTAATACAGAAATGGCTGCAAGCATACATTGACAGAAAACTTCCATAGATTCAAGATGGATTCAGAAGAGGATGTGGAATGAGGGATATCTTTGCTGATATTTGATGGATCTTGGCTGAAAGTAGAGAATATAAGAAAGATGTTTACCTGTGCTTTCTTAACTACACAAAGGCTTTCAATTGTGTGTCTCATGACAAGCTATGGACAACATTGCAAAGTATGGGTATTCTGGAACACTTTATTGTGCTTATGAGGAATCTGTACATGGGCCAAGAGGCAGTTGTTTGAATAGAACATGGGGACACAGAATTTTTAAAATTTAGAAAGGTGTATGATAGGGTTGTATTCTTTCACCATTATTATTCAGCATGTATGCTGAGCAAATAATCTGAAAAGCTTGGTTATATGAAGAAAAACATGATATCAGGATTGGAGGAAGACTCATTAACAACCTGCAATATGCAGATGATACTACCTTGCTTGCAGAGAATATGGTTTAGGACCAGGCATTATTTAGCTCCATTATGTTTGGCATTGCTAGGAATAGGGTCAATGCTTGGAAGCCAAAACAACCAACAAAGTTCATGGAATGATTTCTGGATTTTCTTGGACAGGATGGTGATATCACAAGCCATAATGAAACTGATATGGCACTGTAGTATCAGCACCGTACTGCGAACCACAAGGTTGGCAGTTCAAAACCACCAGCTGCCCTTAGGAAGCCCTACATAGGGTTGCTATGAGTCAGAAACAATTTGTTGGCACTTAAGAACAACAATCATTATAGATTCAGATAGCCAGGCATTTTCTTCTCAGAGCTCTTGTTTGAGTTTAAACCATCCATTACACAGTGAGAGCTGAGCACTTAGCCACTTGGTCACCAGAACACTACTAAAAGAGACCTAAAAAAATGGAAGAATATACCATGCTCCTGGATAGGAAGACTCAACATTGTGAAAATGTAAATACTGCCCGAAGAAATTTACACATATAATGCAAACCCAATCCCAAACCATAACATGAGTGGATTTAGGCACACCACTGTTCATAGCAGCACTATTTACAATAACAAAAAGATGGAGACAGCCTAAGTGCCCATCAACAGAAGAATGAATTAACACACTTTGGTACTTACATACAATGGATATTATGCTAACTTGAAGAACAACAAGGAACTTCATACCACTGCATAACAAGGATGAACCTTGAGGACATTATGCTGAGTGAAATTAGTCAGTCACAAAAGGAGAAATACTGCATAGGACCATTGTAAAAGATTAAGAAAAAGTACCCACACTAGAAGGGGGGAAAAAAATCATTTTCTGGTCCTTGGATATATTATGTGGGGTGAGGGGAGGAAGAGGAAGGTGGAGCACAGGGTAGGGAATGGACACAGGATTGTTTGGAAGTGGGGGGCGGGGAGGTGGAGGCAGTACACATGAAGGGGGAGGGGAATTAAAGAACAAGGTGGATGGGAGAAGCTTTAGGCAGGTTTGCATGGGCTAAGTGGGACAGAGGTAAATAATGATGTATGAATAACCTTGGAATCACAGGGCTCTGGGATACAGGGATTGAGGCATGGTTTGAATTTGTAAAAGAATGGAAAAAATGTTAAGATGCTTGGCTGTCTTTTTGAATCTTAATTTCCCTTACATACTATTGTAAAATAGACTCTTGAAGAGGAGAGAAAGGAATAGCCAGAAAAATTACCATAGAAAGTTTGTAAATCCATCTTAAGCCTATAACTGATTGGAATACCTAAAGTGGGGCTAGAACTTGCCCAATGAAGGAGGCTTCCTGTGGAGCCTTTGGATTGCATAAAACCATAGATGGAATCCTGACCCTCATCTAGAACAATTTGTGGTGAGAAATTTCCACTTGAAAGGATACGCAGACCAGCCTGGAACATCTAGAAGAAAACAGAAGATAGTTCTTGAAAGAAAGAGTAGCAGGAAAAATAAAAAAACAACAGTGGCAGTCTGACTACCTTGTAGTAGTACCTTTTCTCGTAAACAAGCAATTCGCTTGCCTGAGAACCATCAAAGCACCTGGTCAGGTCCTCTCAGAGCAAACCCCATTCAAGACTAAGATTCAAGGGGAATACATGAGCAAGCATGTGGTCTTGCTGCTGAGCACGTTGATCACGGATTAGGGGAAGTGGGGAAAAAACAGCAATGAAGTTGTGAGCTAAGCACAACCACATTCAATAGATTCCTGTCAACCTGGGTTGAGACATGGTTAGCCAGCAGTATGGTGAGACCTGGGGACTCCTAGGCCCAGGGACTTGACCACAGAGGACTAGAGTGGAGAGTGAGTTGTCTGGCTGATATGAAGTGAGGGAAGATGCACAAGAACACCCATACTTGTAGATAGTAGGCATTTGACTTGGCTTCAATTGCTGAATGACCAGAACTAGACTAGAGGAAGAAAGAAGAGGAAATAAAGAGTAATCTACTGCAATTTGATGAACTTGACCTATGCTTGTGGATGTAGTATCACAACAGAGGGAATGAATCTTTACAGTGAGGATCATTCCCACCTTCTCGGTACCCAGGGTTGAGAGGGATGGGCAAATTAGACACTGGCTACCCCAAATTCAAAGGCATGAAGTGACTGGCTTACTAGCTTTCAAGAGACAGCCTACTGTTAGAAGGTACAGGGGAAGGCAGAATCTTCACTGAATGGTTTCCAACCTGTATGGACAGGGCTGGTTAAAGGAGATGGGGATAAGACTCTTATGGTTCAGTAGTGAATAAGTGCTATCAGGACTGATTGCAAGTGTTGCAAATGTAAAGGTAGATGTTTTGTAACAAAAAGGGGTGAGGTGCCTGATCTTGCAGTCCAAGAGCAGAGGTCTCCGGGACCATCGAGGGAGAAGAGCAGAGTGGGGGACCCTATCCAGAGAAGCAGCAACGCCAGAGATGGAGGCAGAGACAGTGACATGTAGAGATTGAGCAGCTGGGGACTCTGGACACTGGGAGGGAGAGGGTCTTTGTGTTGATGGCCAGGCAGCCTTGCGGGATATATCCTTTGGCTGTTTGATGATGCAGGCAGGTAATTTTTAATCATTGCAATGATATGAAA
>NW_006409042.1:445332-446057 GCF_000296735.1 Chrysochloris asiatica | reverse complement strand
GTCTCAATCTCTGTATCCCAGAGCCCTGTTGTTTCAAGGTTGTGCATACATCATTGTTTGCCTCTGTCCCACTTCAGCTTCACATTCATCCTATCATATTTCATTTCATTGCAATGATCACAATCTCCTCCATTTATCATCAAATAACCAAAGGACACACGCCACATAAACACATAGTCCGTCTCCATCTCCCACAGACCTGCCCTCTCCCCTCCCCTGGCTGTTAGAAAACATCTCCTCTTGCTCCATGAGTATCATGTTCCCAGACACTCCATCTGTCCATGCCATCATCTCTGTCTTCAAGCCTGGCCTCATTGCCTTTCTGGTTAGGGTCACACTTTCTGCTCTTCTCACTTGATGGTCCCAGTGACTTCCGCTCCTGGGCTGCAAAATCAATCAATATCCTCCTTTACCAAAAAAAAAAAAATCTGCCTGTACATTTCTGACTCTAACAGTCTGTCCTGGTGGCAGGTATTCACTGATGTACCACAAGAATCTTATCCTGATTTTCTTTTGTCAGTCTGATCCCAATAGTTTGGAAATCATTCAGTAGAGGTTCTGCCTATATCTGTCCCGTCTGGAACTAGGATCATTCTTGAAAGCTTGCAAGCCAGTCACTTCTTGCCTTTATAGCCCCTGCTCCCCCACCTCTGATTCTGAGTCTGGGCAATTTCCAGCCCCTCCCCTTCCCCAAGGTATTCCAGTCAGTTATAGGCCGAAGACAG
>NW_006409042.1:443838-444826 GCF_000296735.1 Chrysochloris asiatica | reverse complement strand
TTGATGGGCACTTTGGATGTCTCCATTTTTTTTGCTATTGTAAATAGTGCTGCTATGAACATTGGAGTGCATATATCCACTTGTGTTATGGCTCCTATTTCTTGTGGGTAAATACCAAGTGGAGGAATTGCTAGGTCATAAGGTATTTTTATTTCCAACCTTCTGAGGAAGCCCCATATTGCTTTCCAGGGTGGTTGGATCATTTTGCAGTGCCACCATAACGTAGGAGGGTCCCAGTCTTTCCACATCCTCATCAGAATTTGTTGCCCTCTGCTTTTTTGATCAATGCTATTATTGCTGGTGTGGGATGATATCTCATTGTTGTTTTGATTTGCATTTCTCTGATGGCTGCCCAGATCTCCTCCTTGGTGAAATGTCTGTTCATGTACTGTCCCCATTTTTTTAATTGGGTTATTTGTCTTTTTCTTGTAGAGGTGGTGTGATTTCCTATATATTTTAGAAATGAGTCCCTTATCTGATGTGTCATTGCAAAATATTTTTTCCCATTCTGTGGGTTCCCTTTTACTCTTTTGGTGAAGTCTTTTGATGCACATAGTTTTTTAACTTTTAGTATGTCCTACTTATCTATTTTGTCTACTTTTGTTTGTCTACTTTTCAAAATGTTTGGTAGTCTGTATATGCCCAGAATTAGCACCCTCACATTTGTCCCTATTTTTTCATTGATGGTCTTCATAATATTGGGATGCGCATTTAGATCTTTAATCCATGCTGAATTAGTTTTTGTATAGGGCATGAGGTAAAGGTCTAGTTTCAGTCTTTTGCATGTCACTTTCCAGTTATGCCAGCACCATTTGTTAAAGAGAGTGTCTCCTCCCCATGCAATATGCCCATGGACTTTTTCAAAAACCATTTGGCTCTATGTGGTTGGGTTAATTTCTGGATTCCTATTCTGGTTCAATGACCAATGTACCTTCATTGTACCAGAGCCAGGCTGTTTTGACCACTTTAGCCATGTAGTAAAATTTTG
>NW_006409042.1:441247-441967 GCF_000296735.1 Chrysochloris asiatica | reverse complement strand
TTGAATGTTTTGTATACATCTATGAGGTCAAGTTGGTAGATTGTGTTTAGTTCCTCTGTAACTTTGTCGAGTCTCTTTCTGGTTGTTCTGTCCTTTTCACAAGTGGTGTGTTAAAATCTCTCACTATAATTGTAGATTTATCTATGTCTTTCTTCAATTCTAGTAAGGTTTGCTCAATGTATCTTGGTGCTTTTTCATTGGGACCATAGATATGTATTATGGTTATGATGTCTTGCTTAATTTACCTTTTGGTCATGAGATAGTATCCTTCTTTGTCTCTTATGCTGGTTTTTATCATAAAGTTTACTATGTCCAAGATTAGTATTGCCACTCCTGCTTGTTTCCTATTGCCTTTAGCTTGGTAAATTTTTTCCATCCTTTAACTTTTAGTCTTTTTTGTGTTTGTGTGTAGTTGTGTCTCTTGAAGGCAGCATATTGAAGGATGTTGTTTTCATATCCATTCTGCCACTCTCTCTCTCTTCACTGGTATATGCAATCCATTGACATTCAATGTAATTATCGATAGGTATGAATTAATTGCTGCCATTAATTTACTTTTTTGGTAGTGGTGTTTGTTCTTTAGTTCTGCATGCCTTCTTGTGTTGGGTTTGTGTTTTTGTGCTATTTTTTGTGGGTTTCTTTTTAGTTTTCATGTTTGCTTGTTCTGCTTGGAAGTTTATTTTCATGGTAAGTTGTTAAGTATTAACTTTCTTTGTGGTT
>NW_006409042.1:438325-439207 GCF_000296735.1 Chrysochloris asiatica | reverse complement strand
TTTGTTTCCATATCATTCTTCTGAATACTTTCTCAGACATATCCAAAATCTGCTTTTCCTCCTCTAGAAAGCCTTTGTCTGTCTCCAGCTCATTTGTCTCAGCTACTCTCTTCTGTTTTTAGACATGTTTCAATATAGTTTGTTGTTTTTTGTTCATTTCTGATAGTTATGTTTGTTGTTTTTTTTTAAAGCTTAAGTGAATGTTTGTTGTTAAGCTTACTGGGTGTCTCCTGGTGAATATGATTGGGAGATTGGTTTCGCTTTTCGCATGTAATGCTTAGAAGGTGTTGTTGGCTCTTGTTGCAGTGGTGGACTATTACGGGGTATGCTTATAGCTTACCTATATGGCCACAATTGCTATCTCTTCTTGGGTAATGTTGGAAGAAAAAGATCCCACCTCCAGGAAAGATGTGTGATCAAAGGAACCAAAAACAGAAGTAATATAAATGCAGAGACAAAACCCACCATTTTGGAAGAGAAATGAAGTTGAGGTTGATTGTCCTGAGCTACTCAGGCCAGGCAGTATGTGTGCAAGGTAGAAGCCTCTAACAGTGGGTGTGGGTGTCCACTCTCTAGTCACTATGGTAGAGGTGCACAGGTAGATATTGATCAGTTAATGGGAGAAAGATTGACCACTATTTTTGTCTCTGAAGGTCAGTTAGATATCTGCGTGTGCACAGAGCAATTCTCAGGATGGTTGAGTCCTTATATGTTGCTCAGGACCCATACAAAGCAAGGACCCATACAAAGCAAGGTTTTACAGCTTCCTTTGTATGGGTCCTGCGCAGGGAGCTCAGGTAGTGCAGTAGCCACGAATGGGGCTGCAATCCACAAGGTTAGAAGTTCAAAACCACCAGCTACACCATAGGAGAAAGGTGAGGT
>NW_006409042.1:436516-438225 GCF_000296735.1 Chrysochloris asiatica | reverse complement strand
TTTCAGTGTATTGTCCATTTCTGATATCTTATTATTAACCATCTGGACCTCTTTTTGCAAGTTTTGAATTGCTTCTAATGCTGTATTAATCGTAATTGATTTCTCCTGTAGTACTTTCTTGACTTCTTCCTTGTTTTCCTTCATCCCTTTTTGGAGCATTTGAATTTGCTTCCATATCATTCTTCTGAATACTTTCTCAGACATATCCAAAATCTGCTTTTCCTCCTCTAGAAAGCCTTTGTCTGTCCCCAGCTCATTTGTCTCAGCTACTCTCTTCTGTTTTTAGACATGTTTCGATATAGTTTGTTGTTTTTTGTTCATTTCTGATAGTTATGTTTGTTTGTTTGTTTGTTTTTTTAAAGCTTAAGTGAATGTTTGTTGTTAAGCTTACTGGGTGTCTCCTGGTGAATATGATTGGGAGATTGGTTTCACTTTTCGCATGTAATGCTTAGAAAGTGTTGTTGGCTCTTGTTGCAGTGGTGGACTATTATGGAGTATGCTTATAGCTTACCTATATGGCCAAAATTGCTATCTCTTCTTGGGTAATGTTGGAAGAAAAATCTCCCACCTCCAGGAAAGATGTGTGATCAAAGGAACCAAAAACAGAAGTAATATAAATGTAGAGACAAAACCCACCATTTTGGAAGAAAAATGAAGTTGAGGTTGATTGTCCTGAGCTACTCAGGCAGTATGTGTGCAAGGTAGAAGCCTCCAACAGTGGGTGTGGGTGTCCACTCTCTAGTCACTATGGTAGAGGTGCACAGGTAGATATTGAGCAGTTAATGAGAGAAAGATTGTTCACTATTTTTGTCTCTGAAGGTCAGTTAGATATCTGCGTGTGCACAGAGCAATTCTCAGGATGGTTGAGTCTTTTTATGTTGGGGTTTTACAGCTTGCTTTGTATGGGTCCTGCGCAGGGAGCTCAGGTAGCGCAGCAGCCACGAATGGGGCTGCAATCCACAAGGTTAGAAGTTCAAAACCACCAGCCACACCATAGGAGAAAGGTGAGGTGCTCTGCTCCTCCACAGACCCATAGCCCCGGATACTCTGTAAAGTGTTGCCTGGAGACGTAACCAACTCCAAGGTGCACAGCTGTCAGCATCCCGCATGATAAAATGTTAGGGCTTTGTCTCCAAGGGTAGTGTTATAAGCTGCCTCCAAGCTCCCTCTCTCTATACCATGGGAAAACTGTCTCGCCTGATATTTTCTGGGCAGATCAATGAAGGCGGGACAGGGGAAAAGAGGGAAAAATGTGTAGTCTCCCGCATCTCTTTTTTTTTGCAAATGTCTCTGCACCACTTTTAGCTCCAGTTTTCTGAGCCAGACTGGCTGTAGTCCCGCCCTCTACACTCTGCCAGGGTTGCATGGCCACTGAGGGAGTCCCATCTCCAGATTCATAAAACACAATATTTTCATTATTGTCGTGATTTTTTTTTCACTTGCAAGTCCAGGAAACTGACATCCTGGATCTTTTGGTAGATCTGTAGCTCTGGAGATGTTCTATGAGCACTTCTATTGTGGGAGCCTTGTCCCTTCACAATGGAGAGTCCCCTACCTGGTTTTCGCTGCTATGGCCCAAACTGGAAGTTCTTATATATATTTCTTAAAAACATATATCAAAGAGGAAATGTAGGAGGGGAAAGAACAAAAGGAAAATATAATGACTTAAATTAATATCAATTGTTTGTTTTCTAGGTGTTTGTTGTTGT
>NW_006409042.1:430515-436013 GCF_000296735.1 Chrysochloris asiatica | reverse complement strand
AATTGATAATATGTTGGCTTGGGTCACAGTCACCTTAGTCCTCAAAATGACATCTTTCCTCTTTGATGTTTTATAGAGGTCATTGGCAGAAGATTTACCAAGTGAAATGCAACCTTGGATTTCTTGACTACTGTTTCCATGAGCATTAATTGTTGATCCAAGAATCTAGATGATATGAACAAGAACATGACATCATGATTGGAGAAGGAACAGTCATTAACAACCTACAGATAGCACTACCTTGCTTTCTGGAAGTGAAGGGAACTTCAAATGTTTATTCATAATATAGAAGACTACAGCCTTAAGTATAGATTGTCCCTCAATGCAAAGAAAATGAAAATACTCATGACTGGATCAGTATATAACATCTTGACATACTGAGACAAAATGAGATTTTCAAAGTTTTGCTTGGATTGACAATTTGATTCATGACACATCAAGAAATGAAGGTCCCCAAAGCTTTATTTTCTCTACATCATTAAGGTCAGTCATATTTTAATTGCCTTATAACCTGAGGAGGTCAAGTATTAGCACTAGATCAGAAAATGTTCTACTGCTCTACATAAAAAATTCAGTTCCTTACCTTTCCTAGTGGTCTGTCCTCTTCCTTCTTAGTCTGCCTTAGCTGGGAAGCTCTACCTACACCTATACATAATTTGTGACCCTTTAGTACTTAAAACACCAGTGGCAACGTTTCTAGCATTGGAGCAACAGACTAGCCACCACTGTTGTGCAAAATGACAGAGGAGTGGTAGTGAATTACTGTTACAAAATATAAAATATATTCTTTACTTTAAAAGTTCATATTTTAATCTGGAGTTGTGGGGTGGCACTGTAGGCTAGGATAAGCACTGGAATGTTGTCGATAAGGTCAATGGTTCAAACCCAGCAACCACTCCTTGAAAATCTTATACAGAGTCATTACAAGTCATAACCAACTGGATGACACTTAACAATAACAACATATTTTAATCTAGTAATGAAAATACATATATACTTGGGATTATAAATTACTATACATGCTAGAATCCTTGTGTGTTTCTGTGCATTAATGTGCCAGACTGCAAAGTCACTTGAACTGCAAGGTCAGCGGTTCAAGGTCACCAGCTCCTCCTATACAGGGTTGCTATGGATCAGAACCAACTCAATGGCACTTCACCACAACAGCATGTTGTTGTTGTTAGGTGTCATTGAGTCGTACTGACTCATAGTGACCCTATGCACAACAGAATGAAACACTGCCCTGTCCTGGGCAAACCTCACAATTGTTGCCATGCTTGAGTCCATTGATGCTGCAACTATGCCAGTCAATCTTGTTGGGGGTCTTCCTCTTTTTCTTTGACCCTCCACCTTATCAAACATGATACCCTTCTCCAGCGACTGGTCCCTCCCTTGTTGACAACAACAACATACATGGTAGAAATTATAAATATTTTAAGTATATAAAAAATGAGAAGTAATACATGACAAATTACTAATGAAAGGGATAATCAATAAAGAAGATAGTATTTTTAAGCATTTGTATTAAAAAAATAAACTGATAACAATGCAGAATTTGAATTCTGTCTTGGAAGATTCTTAGATGTGGAGCTATATCAAATTTTTCACATTATATGTACAAAATATGCATACTCATTTTCTATAACCAGATTTTGCTTCTTTGTTATAAGTGTACATGGCTTATGTCATTTTGCATTAAAAAAAACTGTTGTTTAGTTGTTGTTTTTGTTGTTATTGCTAAGCGTTGTTGAGTAAGTTCAGACTCATAAGGATCCAGTGTAGGGTTTACTAGCTGTGAATCTCTGCTGAAGTAGAACATTTTGTCTTCCTGATAGACTTGAACTGGTGACCTTGAGGTTCGCATTCCAGTGCTTATCCAACAGATCCACCATGCTCCTCTCTTGGTGAGTACCAAAAATCAAGTAATTTTTTTTTTTTTCTTTCTAATATGTAACCACCTACAAAAATAAAATGGACTCAGCATGGAGAATCAAACTCTGTGTCAGCTAGAGGCTGATTCCTATGAGTCAGAGATCAGGCATGCCTCTACCCTCCAAACTTCTTTAACAATTCTGACAATAGCAACATTCTCTACTTCTCTGCTAGTTTCAATAATTCATTTTAATGACTACACAGAACTCACAAACAACATTAAAAATGATTGGGTTTATTAAGGAAGTTAACAGGTTGCAATTCAGACTCAAATGATCAGCATACAATTCTTGTCTGGCACTCCTCTCCCTGGTCCTAGTTTGTCAGCCATTCAGCCCTATGGCCTCTACCCTGATCAGGCAATGTTTCAAAGCTCCTTTAGCAATTATAATAAATGTCCAAAGGCACCATTTCATCATAGGCCCTCTGCCTGAAGATGATCAAGTACAGCTTCATAGATCAGCAAACTTCGCCTCGCCAGTTAAGTGAATAAGGCACTCCACTTCACACCAGACACAATCAGTTTTATCTACTCTGTAGGTCATGAAGACCACTGTTTTGACTCGTGCCTTTTTTTGTGTGTGCCTTCCAAGCTTCTTTTGTGGTATTATATCAGACAATTCTAGGATCCTATTCATAAGGTTTTCAGTGCTATGCTCTCAAAAGTCCACTGCTTATTCCTTCTTCCTATGAGTCCTGGCATGGTGTTGTGGGTTAATGCTCTGAACTGCAAGGTCTGTTTAAACCACAAGGTCATTAGTTCAAGCTCACCAGCTGCTCCTTGGAAATCCTATACAGGGTTACTACGGGTAGGAACTGAGTCAATGGCACAACAACAACAACAATCTGTGCTTATTCTGGAAGCCCGTCTGAAACCTGTCAACAATGGGTGACTTACAGTATTTGAAACACCAGTGGCATAGCTTCTAGCATCGCAGCAACACATGTATAAGCTACCACAGTAAGACAAACGTAGAGTAAATACTCTTTTTTTTTTTTTAAATAAAATTGGAAGGCTTTCTTTGTGGTTTTTTTCCTCTACTGTTTGGCAGTCAAGTGTTTTATAAAGCAATGTGCAAAATTATGTGTGACATGTAGCACCAAACCTTTCCTCCCACAGGTCTTTATTCAGCTGGGTTTGATCATTTGTTGTAATGACTATGCAGAACTCAGACACCACACTCACAATTATAAGGTATGTTAGGGAAGTTAACAGATTATAATACAGGATCAGAAAATATACAGGGCATATTTGTTCCAGTCAGTTGTTGATAAATGTCCACAGGATACACCACTTCACTATAAACCTCAGTCTGAAGATACTCATCTCTAGATCCATTGGTTAGCAAACATATCTTACCTAATTAAGTGCCTGAGTGCCCATTCTACAAGCAATCCTCCTACCCAAAGTTACTTGGCTTTACTTGCTCCTTGGGCTGGGTAATCCACTGCTCTATCTTGTGCACTGGTCCTTGGTATCGCGAATGTCACTCGTCTGCCACTCTTCTGGTGTTACAGCTTTTGGTTCCTGGGTCAAAGAGTTTCAATACACAGGGATTTTCTGGTCCTAAGGACACACTCATCTCCAGCTCTTCTTTGATTGTAGTGAGATTCTTTTAGTGAGATTCTCCTCTCCGGCTTCTGAGATGACTCATTTTAAACCCATGCAAGTGATTCAAGTTTTTACAATTACAATTAACTCTGCTAAAATTCACAACTGAATCATGTCATCTTATTAGTATCTTTTCCCACCTTCTCTTACCCAGAACTTCCAGGTCATTAAAGTTGCTTGGTGGAATTACAGGCTATGGCTAGCACAGAAATTAGAAAATTCACTACATCACAAATAGAATCTGAAATAGTGTTCTAGAAGTGTAAGAATAGAAAAGCATTTCAAAAAATGCTGAAAAATCAGAAAAATTATAACGTGTAGATATTTAACACATCATGAAGGCAATAGGAAAATACTGATTTTCCAATGAATTGTATCTAGATAATTGACATTTTTGAGTGAAAAATATATGCAAATTGGGTTTTATTTTCTATCACCCATCAAATATTATTTATTATAAGTTAAAGGTAAAAACATGAATCAGAAGATAAAGGTATACTAGCAAATATTTTAAGGAAAGATTTATATGACTCTTTGATAGTAGAAAATACAAACTTTAAATACATTTCAAAAAACACAAAGCAAAAGGGAGACATTATTATATAAGTATTTAAAAAGTACATATAAATATCATAATCATAATATTAAGATAAAATCAGTGGTAAAATATAGCAAAGTATTGGTTACAATTAAAATATTTGTGGCACTTAATATGCAAAACCCTAAATCTAAAATTAAAACTAAATATATTGTTAATTCATAAAAAACAAAATACAAGTAAATTACTACAAGAAATGGTGTGGGGTCAGTGTCTCATCCTTTTTGACTAGGCAAAAAGGAAGCAGAGACAAACTCATTAGCACATTACCTATTCCTACGAGTTGAAGGATCCATCCTATGATATGGATCCACAGTCTAACATTCCTTTCCTATTGAAGAGCTAACCATCCCACCCACAGTTTTCTATATTTCTCTGCTGGATTTGATAAATCATTGCAATAACCACAGACCTTGCACACAATACTTATGAATATGGAATTTTTTAAAAGAAGTTAATAAGATACAATTCAGGAATAGCCATGATACAGGCCTTTTGTCCAGGAGTAACTCTTCTCAGTCATGTCTGCAGGCATAGCTCTTTCTGGTCAAAAGATTAAAAGTTTCAAGTTTTTACTATCTCAATTAACCCTGTTATTAGTCATTCTCAACTGAATTATAGAATCCTATCAGCATCTTCCCCTACCTCTCTAACCTAGACACATCAGGAAAATAGGAAATACGACCAATTATATGACGCCATCCATTCCTTGAATAAGGAGCTCTGGTAGCGTAGTAGTTACGAATCGGGCTGCGAACCTCAAAGTCAGCAGTTCGAAACTACCAGCCGTTCCTCGGGAGAAAGATGAGGCTTTCTGCTCCCGTAAAGATTTACAGCATCAGAAACCCTGTACAGAGTCGCTATGAGTCGGAACCGACCCCATGGCACATAACAACAACAACAACATTCCTTGAGTTGGAGTTACAAAGTATATGGCTATGAGTCATATCAAGTCTATTAGTAAACCACAAATACCTTTGAAAATCACTTTCAAAAAGCATCAAATAAATTTAAATAAATGTTGTGTCAAACTTCCTGTTTTTAGAGACAAAATGTTTTAAGATCTTCTGAGATATAGCGTCATTGGTAGTATTTGTAATGTAAACACTTATACACACATTGGAGAATATTAACTGATACAAAGAGAGCTTCAAACATTTAGTAGAATAATTTCATTATCATTTAATTTTATTTTTCTCTAAACTTTTTTAAAGCCCTCTCACATATATGTATGTATATCATTTTGCATATTGAAGTCTATAATGATGTCATATTGAAAATATCTAAATTAAACAAGAGTATTTTTGCTCCATGTCTTCTTCTGAATCTGCCTTGAACTTCTTAAAGGTCTCTTTC
>NW_006409042.1:425872-427304 GCF_000296735.1 Chrysochloris asiatica | reverse complement strand
ATCAACTTGCTGCAAACAGCAACAATAATACACACACATATATACCAAACCACACAGATTTGTATTGTCTACTTTTGGCAGAGATTCCACTGACATCAGCTAACATATCCTTTTGTTTCACAACTGCTTTGAATCTGATATAATATCTGACAGTTTTTTAGTCATAGAGACTTGCAGTCATTTTTTAAATTATCTACAGAATACATTTACAATCATGTGATATTAATGGCATTGATTCTTTCTGTGATTTGTTTGATGGCCTTTCTTTGAAACGAGCATAGATATGAATCTCTCTCAGACTGTTTATCATCTAGTTGTCTTCAGTATTTTCTGGCAAAGAAGAATATATCTCAAGAATAGGTTTGTTGCTCTGAACACTAATGGTCAATGATTAGAAGAACTGCAGGTATGATACCATGGATACCAATGATAAGAAGAAAGTAAAGGTTATTAAAATACTGGAAAGAAAGAAAAAGTTCAAATGAATGTCTGAAGAAATCTGAACTTTATACTTGAGTTCAGTGCAGCTAAAGTGAATAGAAGTAATGATGACATATAAAACCATTAAAAGCTGTTTAAAATAGAAATATACTTGCATAGTCAATTTTTTTTTGTTGTTGTTTAAGTTGCAATCAGGTAAGCAAATCAGTTTATTTCAGTTCTTAACAATTATGAAGCCATAACTCCATAATATGTAAACTATACTCATATATGTATAGATTAGTTTGTTTTTTATTTTTAAGTTTTTATTGTGAATTATGCTGGTCTACATGGGAGAACATCAGTTTTAAATTCTTCCTATAATATTTCGTTTCATTGCAATGATTACAATCCCCTCCATGTGCCATCAAACAACCAAAGGGCACACCCCACAGGCCTGCCCCTGGATGTCAGCACACAGTCCCTCTCCCTCCCTGAATCCAGAGTTCACAACCACTCCATTTCTCCACATCATCATCTTTGCCTCCATTTCGGGTGTCATTGCTTCCCTGGGTAGCATCATGCACTAAACTCTTCTCACTTAATGGTTCCAGGGACCTCCACTCCTGGACTGCAAAATCAATCACTACTCTCCTTTTCTTACAAAACATCTACCTTTACATTTCTGACCCTCACAGTAAGTCCTGATAGCAATTATTCACTATTATACCACAAGAGTCTTATCCCCATCTCCTTTCATTAACCCTGTCTCAAAAGATTGAAAACCATTCAGTGGAGATTCTACCTTCCCCCAACCTGTCTGGAACTAGGCTCACTCTTGAAAGCTTGTAAGCCACTCACTTCTTGCCTTTGTAGCCCCTCCATTTTGGGCAACCAATGTCTAAGTTGCCCATCTCTGCCAACCCTGTTTATCAAAGGGTTGGGGGTGATCATCGCTATAAAGATTTGTTCCCTTTTTTGAGCTACAACATCCATAAGTATAGGTAAAGTT